>NW_025727609.1:300000-483345 GCF_021461385.2 Schistocerca piceifrons
AGTGAAACATCGGAATCTATAACTAGTGTCACAGGAATGGTTCAAAATATAGACAGTAAGAAGATACAGTCTTGTTGTCCTTAAGTCGGCATTGTGAATTTTCTATTTAATTCCGAAGCAATTTCTGTGTTCCATCGTCAACAAGAAGGTCCAAGGGATACAGTAAACTTGGAGTGAGGCATCGGAATCCATAACTAGTGTCACAGGAATCGTTCAAATCATAGTCAGTAAGAAGAGTCGGTCTTCATGTACTTAAGTCGGCATTGTGGCTTTTGTATTTAATTCGGATGCAATTTCAGTGTCTCATCGTCAATAAGAAGGTCCAAGGGATACAGTAATCCTGAAGTGAAGCATCGGAATCTATAACTAGTGTCACAGGAATGGTTAAAAACATAGTCAGTAAGAAGAGTCAGTCTTCTTGTCCATAAGTCGGCATTGTGCCTTTTGTATTTAATTCCGATGCAATTTCTGTGTTTCATCGTCAATAAGAAGGGCCAAGGGAAACAGTAAACCTGAAGTTAAGCATTGGTATCTATAACAAGTGTCACAGGAATCGTTCAAAACATAGTCAGTAGGAAGAGTCGGTCTTCATGTACTTAAGTCGGCATTGTGCCTTTTGTATTTAATTCCGATGCAATTTCAGTGTCTCATCGTCAATAAGAAGGTCAGAGGGATACAGTAAACCTGAAGTGAAGCATCTAAATCTATAACTAGTGTCACAGGAATGGTTCAAAACATAGTCAGTAAGAAGAGTCAGTCTTCATGTACTTAAGTCGGAATTGTGCCTTTTGTATTTAATTCCGATGCAATTCCTGTGTTTCATCGTCAATAAGAAGGTCCAAGGGATACAGTAAACCTGAAGTGAAGCATCGGAATCTATAACTAGTGTCACAAGAATGGTTCAAAACATAGTCAGTAAGAAGAGTCAGTCTTCATGTACTTAAGTCGGCAATGTGCCTTTTGTATTTAATTCCGATGCAATTTCTGTGTTTCATCGTCAATAAGAAGGTCCAAGGGATACAGTAAACCTGAAGTGAAGCATCGGAATTCTATAACTAGTGTCAAAGGAATGGTTCAAAACATAGTCAGTAAGAAGAGTCAGACTTCTTGTACTTAAGTCGGCATATTTGCCTAATCTATTTAATACCGATGCAATTTCAGTGTTTCATCGACAATATGAAGGTCCAAGGGATACAGTAAACCTGGAGTGAAGCATCGGAATCTATAACTAGAGTCAATGGAATGGTTCAAAGCATAGACAGTAAGAAGAGTCAGTCTTCATGTACTTAAGTCGCCATTGTGCCTTTTGTATTTAATTCCGATGCAATTTCTGTGTTTCATCGTCAACAAGAAGGTCCAAGGGATACAGTAAACCTGAAGTGAAGCATCGGAATCTATAACTAGTTTCAATGGAATGGTTCAAAACATTGATAGTAAGAAGAGTGAGTCTTCTTGTCCTTAAGTCGGCATTGTTCCTTTTGTAATTAATTCCGATGCAATTTGTGTGTTTCATCGTGAATAAGAAGGTTAGAGGGATACAGTAAACCTGAAGTGAAGCATCGGAATCTATAACTAGTGTCACAAGAATGGTCCAAAACATAGTCAGTAAGAAGAGTGGGTCTTCTTGTCCATAAGTCGGCATTGTGCTTTTGTATTTAATTCCGATGCAATTTCTGTGTTTCTCGTCAATAATAAGGTCCAAGGGATACAGTAATCCTCGAGTGAAGCATCGGAATCTATAAATAGTGTTAATGGAATGGTTCAAAGCATAGACAGTAAGAAGAGTCAGTCTTGTAATTACGTCGGCTTTGTGCCTATTGTATTTAATTCCGGTGCAATTTCTGTGTATCATCGTCAATTAGAAGGTCAGAGGAATACAATAAACCTGAAGTGAAGCATCGGAATCTATAACTAGTGTCACGGGAATGGTTCAAAACATAGACAGTAAGAAGATACAGTCTACTTGTACTTAAGTCGGCATTGTGCCTTTTCTATTTAATTCCGATGCAATTTCTGTGTTTCATCGTCAATAAGAAGGTCCAAGGGAAACAGTAAACCTGTAGTGAAGCATCGGAATCTATAACAGGTGTCACAGGAATCGTTCAAAACATAGCCAGTAAGTAGAGTCGGTCTTCATGTACTTAAGTCGGCATTGTGCCTGTTGTATTTAATTCCGATGCAATTTCAGTGTCTCATCGTCAATAAGAAGGTCAGAGGGATACAGTAAACCTGAAGTGAAGCATCGGAATCTATAACTAGTGTCACAGCAATGGTTCAAAACATAGTCAGTAAGAAGAGGTTGTCTTCTTGTACTTAAGTCGGCATATTTGCCTAAGCTATTTAATACCGAAGCAATATCAGTGTTTCATCGACAATAAGAAGGTCAGAGGTATACAGTAAACCTCAAGTGAAGCATCGGAAGCTATAACTAGTGTCACAGGAATGGTTCAAAGCATAGTCAGTAACAAGAGTCAGTCTTCATGTACTTATGTCGGCATTGTGCCTTTTGTATTTAATTCCGATGCATTTTCTGTGTTTAATTGTCAATAAGAAGGTCCAAGGGATACAGTAAACCTGGAGTGAAGCATCGGAATCTATAACTAGTGTCAAAGGAATGGTTCAAAACATAGACAGTAAGAAGATACAGTCTTCTTGTACTTAAGTCGGCATTGTGCCTTTTGTATTTAATTCCCGGTGCAATTTCTGTGTTTCATCGTCAATAAGGTGAGAGGGATACAGTAAACCTGAAGTGAATCATCGGATTCTAAAACTAGTGTCACAGGAGTGGTTCTAAACAGAGTCAGTAAGAAGAGTCAGTCTTCTTGTACTTAAGTCGGCATTGTGCCTTTTGTATTTAATTACGATGCAATTTCTGTGTTTCATCGTCAATAAGAAGGTCCAAGGGATACAGTAAACCTACGTGAAGCATCGGAATCTATAACTAGTGTCACAGAAATGGTTCAAAGCGTAGTCAGTAAGAAGAGACAGTCTTCTAGTACTTAAGTCGGTATTGTGCCTTTTGTATTTAATTCCAATGCAATTTCTGTAATTTATCGACAATAAGAAGGTCAGAGGGATACAGTAAACCTGAAGTGAAACATCGGAATCTATAACTAGTGTCGCAGGTATGGCTCAAATCATTGACATTAAGAAGAGTCAGTCTTCTTCTACCAGAGTCGGCCGTGTGCTTTTTGTATTAAATTCCTATGCAATATCTGTGTTTCATCGTCAATAAGAAGGTCCAAGGGATACAGTAAACCTGAAGTCAAGCATCGGAATCTATAACTAGTGTCACAGGAATGGTTCAAAACATAGTCAGTAAGAAGAAACAGTCTTCTTGTCCTTAAGTCGGCATTGTGCCTTTTGTATTTAATTTCGATGCCATTTCTGTGTTTCATCGTCAGTAAGAAGGTCCAAGTGATACAGTAAATCTGGAGTGAGCATCGGAATCTATAACTAGTGTCAGAGGAATGGTTCAAAACATAGTCAGTAAGAAGAGTCAGTCTTCATGTACTTAAGTCGGCATTGTGCCTTTTGTATTTAATTCCGGTGAATTTCTGTGTCTCATCGTCAATAAGAAGGTCAGAGGGATACAGTAAACCAGAGGTGAAGCATCGGAATCTATAACTAGTGTCACAGGAATGATTCAAAACATAGACAGTAGGAAGAGTCAGACTTCTTATATATAAGTCGGCATTGTGCCTTTTCTGTTTAATTCCGATGCAATTTTTTGTGTTTCATCGTCAATAAGAAGGTCTGATGCATACAGTAAACCTGAAGTGAAGCATCGGAATCTATAACTTGTGTCACAGGAATGGTTCAAAGCATAGACTGTAGGAAGAGTCAGTCTTCTTGTACTTAAGTCGGGATTGTGGCTTTTGTATTTTATTCCAATGCATTTTCTGTGTTTCATCGTCAATACGAAGGTCCAAGGGATACAGCAAACCTGGAGTGAAGCATCGTAATCTATAACTAGTGTCACAGGAATGGTTCAAAACATAGACAGTAAGAAGATACAGTCTTCTTGTACTTAAGTCGGCATTGTGCATTTTCTATTTAATTCTGATGCAATTTCTGTGTTTCATCGTCAATAAGAAGGTCCAAGAGATACAGTAAACGTGGAGTGTAGCATCGGAATCTATAACTAGTGTCACAGGAATGGTTCAAAACATAGTCAGTAAGAAGAGTCAGTCTTCATGTACTTAAGTCGCCATTGTGCCATTTGATTTAATTCCGATGCAATTTCTGTGTTTCGTCCTCAATAAGAAGGTCCAAGGGATACAGTAAACCTGAAGTGAAGCATCGGAATCTATAACTAGTGTCACAGGAATGGTTCAAAACATAGTCAGTAAGAAGAGTCAGTCTTCATGTACTTAAGTCGACATTGTGCCTTTTGTATATACATCCGATGCAATTTCTGTGTTTCATCGTCAATAAGAAGGTCCAAGGGATACAGTAAACCTGAAGAGAAGCATCGGAATCTATAACTAGTGTCACAGGAATGGTTCGAAACATAGTCAGTAAGAAGAGTCAGTCTTCTTGTACTTAAGTCGGCATATTTGCCTAATCTATTTAATACCAATGCAATTTCAGTGTTTCATCGACAATAAGAAGGTCCAAGGGATACAGTAAACCTGGAGTGAAGCATTGGAATCTATAATTAGTGTCAATGGAATGGTTCAAAGCATAGACAGTTAGAAGAGTCAGTCTTCAGAGTACTTAATTCGGCATTGTGCCTCTTGTATTTAATTCCGATGCAATTTCTGTTTTTCATCGTCAATAAGAAGGTCCAATTGATACAGTAAACCTGAAGGGAAGCATCGGAATCTATAACTAGTGTCAATGGAATGTTTCTAAACATAGACAGTAAGAAGAATCAGTCTTCATGTGCTTAAGTCGGCATAGTGCCTTTTGTATTTAGTTCCGATGCAATTTCTGTGTTTCATCGTGAATAAGAAGGTCAGAGGGATATAGTAAACCTGAAGTGAAGCATCGGAATCTATAACTAGTGTCATAGGAATGGTTCCATACATAGACAGTAAGAAGAGTCAGTCTTCTTGTTCTTAAGTCATCATTGTGCCTTTTCTATTTAATTCCGATGCAATTTCTGTGTTTCATCGTCAATAAGAAGGTCAGAGGGATGCAGTAAACCTGAAGTGAAGCATCGGAATCTGTAACTAGTGTCACAGGAATGGTTCAAACCATAGTCAGTAACAAGAGTGAGTCTTTTTGTACTTAAGTCGGCATTGTGCCTTTTGTATTTAATTCCGATGTCATTTCTGTGTTTCATCGTCAATAAGAAGGTCAGAGGGATACAGTAAACCAGAGTGAAGCATCGGAATCTATAAGTGGTGTCAATGGAATTGTTCAAAACATACACAGTAAGAAGAGTCAGCCTTCTTGTACTTAAGTCGGCATTGTGCCTTTTGTATTTAATTCCGGTGCAGTTTCTGTGTCTCACCGTCTATAAGAAGGTCAGAGGGATACAGTAAACCTAAAGTGAAGCATCGGAATCTATAACTAGTGTCACAGGAATGGTTTCAAAGCATAGTCAGTAAGAAGAGTCAGTCTTCCTGTCCTTAAGTCGGCATTGTGCCTTTTGTATTTAATTCCGATGCTACTTCTGTGTTTCATCGTCAATAAGCAGGTCCAAGGGAAACAGTAAACCTGAAGTGAAGCATTGGAATCTATAACAAGTGTCACAGGAATCGTTCAAAACATAGTCAGTAGGAAGAGTCGGTCTTCATGTACTTAAGTCTGCATTGTGCCTTTTGTATTTAATTCCGATGCAATTTCAGTGTCTCATCGTCAATAAGAAGGTCAGAGGGATACAGTAAACCCGAAGTGAAGCATCTAAATCTATATCTAGTGTCACAGGAATGGTTCAAAACATAGTCAGTAAGAAGAGTCAGTCTTCATGTACTTAAGTCGGAATTGTGCCTTTTGTATTTAATTCCGATGCAATTTCTGTGTTTCATCGTCAATAAGAAGGTCCAAGGGATACAGTAAACCTGAAGTGAAGCATCGGAATCTATAACTAGTGTCACAGGAATGGTTCAAAACATAGTCAGTAAGAAGAGTCAGTCTTCATGTACTTAAGTCGGCAATGTGCCTTTTGTATTTAATTCCGATGCAATTTCTGTGTTTCATCGTCAATAAGAAGGTCCAAGGGATACAGTAAACCTGAAGTGAAGCATCGGAATCTATAACTAGTGTCAAAGGAATGGTTCAAAACATAGTCAGTAAGAAGAGTCAGTCCTTCTTGTACTTAAGTCGGCATATTTGCCTAATCTATTTAATACCGATGCAATTTCAGTGTTTCATCGACAATATGAAGGTCCAAGGGATACAAAAAACCTGGAGTGAAGCATCGGAATCTATAACTAGAGTCAATGGAATGGTTCAAAGCATAGACAGTAAGAAGAGTCAGTCTTCATGTACTTAAGTCGCCATTGTGCCTTTTGTATTTAATTCCGATGCAATTTCTGTGTTTCATCGTCAACAAGAAGGTCCAAGGGATACAGTAAACCTGAAGTGAAGCATCGGAATCTATAACAAGTTTCAATGGAATGGTTCAAAGCATTGATAGTAAGAAGAGTGAGTCTTCTTGTCCTTAAGTCGGCATTATTCCTTTTGTAATTAATTCCGATGCAATTTGTGTGTTTCATCGTGAATAAGAAGGTTAGAGGGATACAGTAAACCTGAAGTGAAGCATCGGAATCTATAACTAGTGTCACAAGAATGGTCCAAAACATAGTCAGTAAGAAGAGTGAGTCTTCTTGTCCATAAGTCGGCAGTGTGCTTTTGTATTTAATTCCGATGCAATTTCTGTGTTTCTCGTCAATAATAAGGTCCAAGGGATACAGTAATCCTCGAGTGAAGCATCGGAATCTATAAATAGTGTTAATGGAATGGTTCAAAGCATAGACAGTAAGAAGAGTCAGTCTTGTAATTATGTCGGCTTTGTGCCTATTGTATTTAATTCCGGTGCAATTTCTGTGTATCATCGTCAATTAGAAGGTCAGAGGAATACAATAAACCTGAAGTGAAGCATCGGAATCTATAACTAGTGTCACGAGAATGGTTTCAAAACATAGACAGTAAGAAGATACAGTCTACTTGTACTTAAGTCGGCATTGTGCCTTTTCTATTTAATTCCGATGCAATTTCTGTGTTTCATCGTCAATAAGAAGGTCCAAGGGAAACAGTAAACCTGTAGTGAAGCATCGGAATCTATAACAGGTGTCACAGGAATCGTTCAAAACATAGTCAGTAAGTAGAGTCGGTCTTCATGTACTTAAGTCGGCATTGTGCCATTTGTATTTAATTCCGATGCAATTTCAGTGTCTCATCGTCAATAAGAAGGTCAGAGGGATACAGTAAACCTGAAGTGAATCATCGGAATCTATAACTAGTGTCACAGCAATGGTTCAAAACATAGTCAGTAAGAAGAGGTTGTCTTCTTGTACTTAAGTCGGCATATTTGCCTAAGCTATTTAATACCGAAGCAATATCAGTGTTTCATCGACAATAAGAAGGTCAGAGGTATACAGTAAACCTCAAGTGAAGCATCGGAAGCTATAACTAGTGTCACAGGAATGGTTCAAAACATAGTCAGTAAGAAGAGTAAGTCTTCATGTACTTATGTCGGCATTGTGCCTTTTGTATTTAATTCCGATGCATTTTCTGTGTTTAATTGTCAATAAGAAGGTCCAAGGGATACAGTAAACCTGGAGTGAAGCATCGGAATCTATAACTAGTGTCACAGGAATGGTTCAAAACATAGACAGTAAGAAGATACAGTCTTCTTGTACTTAAGTCGGCATTGTGCCTTTTGTATTTAATTCCGGTGCAATTTCTGTGTTTCATCGTCAATAAGGTGAGAGGGATACAGTAAACCTGAAGTGAATCATCGGATTCTAAAACTAGTGTCACAGGAGTGGTTCAAAACAGAGTCAGTAAGAAGAGTCAGTCTTCTTGTACTTAAGTCGGCATTGTGCCTTTTGTATTTAATTACGATGCAATTTCTGTGTTTCATCGTCAATAAGAAGGTCCAATGGATACAGTAAACCTACGTGAAGCATCGGAATCTATAACTAGTGTCACAGAAATGGTTCAAAGCGTAGTCAGTAAGAAGAGTCAGTCTTCTAGTACTTAAGTCGGTATTGTGCCTTTTGTATTTAATTCCAATGCAATTTCTGTAATTTATCGACAATAAGAAGGTCAGAGGGATACAGTAAACCTGAAGTGAAGCATCGGAATCTATAACTAGATTCACAGGTATGGCTCAAATCATTGACATTAAGAAGAGTCAGTCTTCTTGTCCCAGAGTCGGCCGTGTGCTTTTTGTATTAAATTCCTATGCAATATCTGTGTTTCATCGTCAATAAGAAGGTCCAAGGGATACAGTAAACCTGAAGTCAAGCATCGGAATCTATAACTAGTGTCACAGGAATGGTTCAAAACATAGTCAGTAAGAAGAAACAGTCTTCTTGTCCTTAAGTCGGCATTGTGCCTTTTGTATTTAATTTCGATGCCATTTCTGTGTTTCATCGTCAGTAAGAAGGTCCAAGTGATACAGTAAATCTGGAGTGAAGCATCGGAATCTATAACTAGTGTCAGAGGAATGGTTCAAAACATAGTCAGTAAGAAGAGTCAGTCTTCATGTACTTAAGACGGCATTGTGCCTTTTGTATTTAATTCCGGTGCAATTTCTGTGTCTCATCGTCAATAAGAAGGTCAGAGGGATACAGTAAACCAGAGGTGAAGCATCGGAATCTATAACTAGTGTCACAGGAATGATTCAAAACATAGACAGTAGGAAGAGTCAGACTTCTTATATTTAAGTCGGCATTGTGCCTTTTCTGTTTAATTCCGATGCAATTTTTTGTGTTTCATCGTCAATAAGAAGGTCTGATGCATACAGTAAACCTGAAGTGAAGCATCGGAATCTATAACTAGTGTCACAGGAATGGTTCAAAGCATAGACTGTAGGAAGAGTCAGTCTTCTTGTACTTAAGTCGGGATTGTGGCTTTTGTATTTTATTCCAATGCATTTTCTGTGATTCATCGTCAATACGAAGGTCCAAGGGATACAGCAAACCTGGAGTGAAGCATCGGAATCTATAACTAGTGTCACAGGAATGGTTCAAAACATAGACAGTAAGAAGATACAGTCTTCTTGTACTTAAGTCGGCATTGTGCCTTTTCTATTTAATTCCGATGCAATTTCTGTGTTTCATCGTCAATAAGAAGGTCCAAGAGATACAGTAAACGTGGAGTGTAGCATCGGAATCTATAACTAGTGTCACAGGAATGGTTCAAAACATAGTCAGTAAGAAGAGTCAGTCTTCATGTACTTAAGTCGGCATTGTGCCATTTGATTTAATTCCGATGCAATTTCTGTGTTTCGTCCTCAATAAGAAGGTCCAAGGGATACAGTAAACCTGAAGTGAAGCATCGGAATCTATAACTAGTGTCACAGGAATGGTTCAAAACATAGTCAGTAAGAAGAGTCAGTCTTCATGTACTTAAGTCGACATTGTGCCTTTTGTATATAAATCCGATGCAATTTCTGTGTTTCATCGTCAATAAGAAGGTCCAAGGGATACAGCAAACCTGGAGTGAAGCATCGGAATCTATAACTAGTGTCAATGGAATGTTTCTAAACATAGACAGTAAGAAGAATCAGTCTTCATGTGCTTAAGTCGGCATTGTGCCTTTTGTATTTAGTTCCGATGCAATTTCTGTGTTTCATCGTGAATAAGAAGGTCAGAGGGATATAGTAAACCTGAAGTGAAGCATCGGAATCTATAACTAGTGTCATAGGAATGGTTCCATACATAGACAGTAAGAAGAGTCAGTCTTCTTGTTCTTAAGTCATCATTGTGCCTTTTCTATTTAATTCCGATGCAATTTCTGTGTTTCATCGTCAATAAGAAGGTCAGAGGGATGCAGTAAACCTGAAGTGAAGCATCGGAATCTGTAACTAGTGTCACAGGAATGGTTCAAAACATAGTCAGTAACAAGAGTCAGTCTTTTTGTACTTAAGTCGGCATTGTGCCTTTTGTATTTAATTCCGATGTCATTTCTGTGTTTCATCGTCAATAAGAAGGTCAGAGGGATACAGTAAACCAGAGTGAAGCATCGGAATCTATAAGTAGTCTCAATGGAATTGTTCAAAACATACACAGTAAGAAGAGTCAGCCTTCTTGTACTTAAGTCGGCATTGTGCCTTTTGTATTTAATTCCGGTGCAATTTCTGTGTCTCACCGTCTATAAGAAGGTCAGAGGGATACAGTAAACCTAAAGTGAAGCATCGGAATCTATAACTAGTGTCACAGGAATGGTTCAAAACATAGTCAGTAAGAAGAGTCAGTCTTCCTGTCCTTAAGTCGGCATTGTGCCTTTTGTATTTAATTCCGATGCTACTTCTGTGTTTCATCGTCAATAAGAAGGTCCAAGGGCTACAGTAAACCTGGAGTGAAGCATCGGAATCAGTAACTAGTGTCACAGGAATGGTTCAAAACATAGTCAGTAAGAAGAGTCAGTCATCATGTACTTAAGTTGGCATTGTGCCTTTTGTATTTAATTCCGATGCAATTTCTGTGTTTCATCGTCAATAAGAAGGTCCAAGGGATACAGTAAACCTGAAGAGAAGCATCGGAATCTATAACTAGTGTCACAGGAATGGTTCTAAACATAGTCACTAAGAAGAGTCAGTCTTCTTGTACTTAAGTCGGCATATTTGCGTAATCTATTTAATACCAATGCAATTTCAGTGTTTCATCGACAATAAGAAGGTCCAAGGGATACAGTAAACCTGGAGTGAAGCATCGGAATCTTTAACTAGTGTCACAGGAATGGTTCAAAACATAGTCAGTAAGAAGAGGTAGTCTTTTTGTACTTAAGTCGGCATATTTGCCTAATCTATTTAATACCGAAGCAATTTCAGTGTTTCATCGACAAGAAGAAGGTTAGAGGTATACAGTAAACCTGAAGTGAGGCATCTGAATCTATTACTAGTGTCACAGGAATGGTTCAAAACATAGAGTTTGGGAAGAGTCAGTCCTCTTGTACTTAAGTCGGCATTGTGCTTTTGTATTTAATTGCGATGCAATTTCTGTGTTTCATCGTCAATAAGAAGGTCAGAGGGATGCAGTAAACCTGAAGTGAAGCATCAGAATCTATAACTAGTGTCACAGGAATGATTCAAAACATAGACAGTAGGAAGAGTCAGTGTTCTTGTATTTAAGTCGGCATTGTGCCTTTTCTATTTAATTCCGATGCAATTTCTGTGTTTCATCGTCAATTCTAAGGTCAGATGCATACAGTAAACCTGAAGTGAAGCATCGGAATCTATAACTAGTGTCACAGGAATGGTTCAAAACATAGACAGTAGGAAGAGTCAGTCTTCTTGTACTTAAGTCAGCATTGTGCCTTTTGTATTTAATTCCGATGCATTTTCTGTGTTTCATCGTCAATACGAAGGTCCAAGGGATACAGTAAACCTGGAGTGAAGCATCGGAATCTATAACTAGTGTCACAGGAATGGTTCAAAGCATAGTCAGTAAGAAGAGTCGGTCTTCATGTACTTAAGTCGGCATTGTGCATTTTGTATTTAATTCCGGTGCAATTTCTGTGTTTCATCGTCAATAAGAAGGTCAGAGGGATACAGTAAACCTGAAGTGAATCATAGGATTCTGTAACTAGTGTCACAGGAATGGTTCAAAACATAGTCAGTAATAAGAGTCAGTCTTCTTGTACTTACGTCGGCATTGTGCCTTTTCTATTTAATTCCGATGCAATTTCTGTGTTTCATCGTGAATAAGAAGGTCAGAGGGATACAGTAAACCTGAAGTGAAGCATCGGAATCTATAACTAGATTCACAGGTATGGCTCAAATCATTGACATTAAGAAGAGTCAGTCTTCTTGTACCAGAGTCGGCCGTGTGCTTTTTGTATTAAATTCCTATGCAATATCTGTGTTTCATCGTCAATAAGAAGGTCCAAGGGATACAGTAAACCTGAAGTCAAGCATCGGAATCTATAACTAGTGTCACAGGAATGGTTCAAAACATAGTCAGTAAGAAGAAACAGTCTTCTTGTCCTTAAGTCGGCATTGTGCCTTTTGTATTTAATTTCGATGCCATTTCTGTGTTTCATCGTCAGTAAGAAGGTCCAAGTGATACAGTAAATCTGGAGTGAAGCATCGGAATCTATAACTAGTGTCAGAGGAATGGTTCAAAACATAGTCAGTAAGAAGAGTCAGTCTTCATGTACTTAAGTCGGCATTGTGCCTTTTGTATTTAATTCCGGTGCAATTTCTGTGTCTCATCGTCAATAAGAAGGTCAGAGGGATACAGTAAACCAGAGGTGAAGCATCGGAATCTATAACTAGTGTCACAGGAATGATTCAAAACATAGACAGTAGGAAGAGTCAGACTTCTTATATTTAAGTCGGCATTGTGCCTTTTCTGTTTAATTCCGATGCAATTTTTTGTGTTTCTTCGTCAATAAGAAGGTCTGATGCATACAGTAAACCTGAAGTGAAGCATCGGAATCTATAACTAGTGTCACAGGAATGGTTCAAAACATAGACTGTAGGAAGAGTCAGTCTTCTTGTACTTAAGTCGGCATTGTGGCTTTTGTATTTTATTCCAATACATTTTCTGTGTTTCATCGTCAATACGAAGGTCCAAGGGATACAGCAAACCTGGAGTGAAGCATCGGAATCTATAACTAGTGTCACAGGAATGGTTCAAAACATAGACAGTAAGAAGATACAGTCTTCTTGTACTTAAGTTGGCATTGTGCCTTTTCTATTTAATTCCGATGCAATTTCTGTGTTTCATCGTCAATAAGAAGGTCCAAGAGATACAGTAAACGTGGAGTGTAGCATCGGAATCTATAACTAGTGTCACAGGAATGGTTCAAAACATAGTCAGTAAGAAGAGTCAGTCTTCATGTACTTAAGTCGGCATTGTGCCTTTTGATTTAATTCCGATGCAATTTCTGTGTTTCGTCCTCAATAAGAAGGTCCAAGGGATACAGTAAACCTGAAGTGAAGCATCGGAATCTATAACTAGTGTCACAGGAATGGTTCAAAACATAGTCAGTAAGAAGAGTCAGTCTTCATGTACTTAAGTCGACATTGTGCCTTTTGTATATATATCCGATGCAATTTCTGTGTTTCATCGTCAATAAGAAGGTCCAAGGGATACAGTAAACCTGAAGAGAAGCATCGGAATCTATAACTAGTGTCACAGGAATGGTTCTAAACATAGTCAGTAAGAAGATTCAGTCTTCTTGTACTTAAGTCGGCATATTTGCCTAATCTATTTAATACCAATGCAATTTCAGTGTTTCATCGACAATAAGAAGGTCCAAGGGATACAGTAAACCTGGAGTGAAGCATTGGAATCTATAATTAGTGTCAATGGAATGGTTCAAAGCATAGACAGTTAGAAGAGTCAGTCTTCAGAGTACTTAATTCGGCATTGTGCCTCTTGTATTTAATTCCGATGCAATTTCTGTTTTTCATCGTCAATAAGAAGGTCCAAGGGATACAGTAAACCTGAAGTGAAGCATCGGAATCTATAACTAGTGTCAATGGAATGTTTCTAAACATAGACAGTAAGAAGAATCAGTCTTCATGTGCTTAAGTCGGCATTGTGCCTTTTGTATTTAGTTCCGATGCAATTTCTGTGTTTCATCGTGAATAAGAAGGTCAGAGGGATATAGTAAACATGAAGTGAAGCATCGGAATCTATAACTAGTGTCATAGGAATGGTTCCATACATAGACAGTAAGAAGAGTCAGTCTTCTTGTTCTTAAGTCATCATTGTGCCTTTTCTATTTAATTCCGATGCAATTTCTGTGTTTCATCGTCAATAAGAAGGTCAGACGGATGCAGTAAACCTGAAGTGAAGCATCGGAATCTGTAACTCGTGTCACAGGAATGGTTCAAAACATAGTCAGTAACAAGAGTCAGTCTTTTTGTACTTAAGTCGGCATTGTGCCTTTTGTATTTAATTCCGATGTCATTTCTGTGTTTCATCGTCAATAAGAAGGTCAGAGGGATACAGTAAACCAGAGTGAAGCATCGGAATCTATAAGTAGTCTCAATGGAATTGTTCAAAACATACACAGTAAGAAGAGTCAGCCTTCTTGTACTTAAGTCGGCATTGTGCCTTTTGTATTTAATTCCGGTGCAATTTCTGTGTCTCACCGTCTATAAGAAGGTCAGAGGGATACAGTAAACCTAAAGTGAAGCATCGGAATCTATAACTAGTGTCACAGGAATGGTTCAAAACATAGTCAGTAAGAAGAGTCAGTCTTCCTGTCCTTAAGTCGGCATTGTGCCTTTTGTATTTAATTCCGATGCTACTTCTGTGTTTCATCGTCAATAAGAAGGTCCAAGGGCTACAGTAAACCTGGAGTGAAGTATCGGAATCAGTAACTAGTGTCACAGGAATGGTTCAAAACATAGTCAGTAAGAAGAGTCAGTCATCATGTACTTAAGTTGGCATTGTGCCTTTTGTATTTAATTCCGATGCAATTTCTGTGTTTCATCGTCAATAGGAAGGTCCAAGGGATACAGTAAACCTGAAGAGAAGCATCGGAATCTATAACTAGTGTCACAGGAATGGTTCTAAACATAGTCAGTAAGAAGAGTCAGTCTTCTTGTACTTAAGTCGGCATATTTGCCTAATCTATTTAATACCTATGCAATTTCAGTGTTTCATCGACAATAAGAAGGTCCAAGGGATACAGTAACCTGGAGTGAAGCATCGGAATCTTTAACTAGTGTCAATGGAATGGTTCAAAGCATAGACAGTAAGAAGAGTCAGTCTTCATGTACTTAATTCGCCATTGTGCCTTTTGTATTTAATTCCGATGCAATTTCTGTGTTTCATCGTCAATAAGAAGGTCCAAGCGATACAGTAAACCTGAAGTGAAGCATCGGAATCTATAACTAGTGTCACAGGAATGGTTCAAAACATAGTCAGTAACAAGAGTCAGTCTTTTTGTACTTAAGTCGGCATTGTGCCTTTTGTATTTAATTCCGATGTAATTTCTGTGTTTAATCGTCAATAAGAAGGTCAGAGGGATATAGTAAACCAGAGTGAAGCATCGGAATCTATAAGTAGTGTCAATGGAATGGTTCAAAACATACACAGTAAGAAGAGTCAGTCTTCTTGTACTTAAGTCGGCATTGTGCCTTTTGTATTTAATTCCGGTGCAATTTCTGTGTCTCATCGTCCATAAGAAGGTCAGAGGGATACTGTAAACCTAAAGTGAAGCTTCGGAATCTATAACTAGTGTCACAGGAATGGTTCAAAGCATAGTCAGTAAGAAGAGTCAGTCTTCTTGTCCTTAAGTCGGCATTGTGCCTTTTGTATTTAATTCCGATGCTATTTCTGTGTTTCATCTTCAATAAGAAGGTCCAAGGGCTACAGTAAACCTGGAGTGAAGCATCGGAATCAGTAACTAGTGTCACAGGAATGGTTCAAAACATAGTCAGTAAGAAGAGGTAGTCTTCTTGTACTTAAGTCGGCATATTTGCCTAATCTATTTAATACCGAATCAATTTCAGTGTTTCATCGACAAGAAGAAGGTTAGAGGTATACAGTAAACCTGAAGTGAGGCATCTGAATCTATTACTAGTGTCACAGGAAATGTTCAAAACATAGACTTTGGGAAGAGTCAGTCCTCTTGTACTTAAGTCGGCATTGTGCTTTTGTATTTAATTCCGATGCAATTTCTGTGTTTCATCGTCAATAAGAAGGTCAGAGGGATGCAGTAAACCTGAAGTGAAGCATCAGAATCTATAACTAGTGTCACAGGAATGATTCAAAACATAGACAGTTGGAAGAGTCAGTGTTCTTGTATTTAAGTCGGCATTGTGCCTTTTCTATTTAATTCCGATGCAATTTCTGTGTTTCATCGTCAATTCGAAGGTCAGATGCATACAGTGAACCTGAAGTGAAGCATCGGAATCTATAACTAGTGTCACAGGAATGGTTCAAAACATAGACAGTAGGAAGAGTCAGTCTTCTTGTACTTAAGTCGGCATTGTGCCTTTTGTATTTAATTCCGATGCATTTTCTGTGTTTCATCGTCAATACGAAGGTCCAAGGGATACAGTAAACCTGGAGTGAAGCATCGGAATCTATAACTAGTGTCACAGGAATGGTTCAAAGCATAGTCAGTAAGAAGAGTCGGTCTTCATGTACTTAAGTCGGCATTGTGCATTTTGCATTTAATTCCGGTGCAATTTCTGTGTTTCATCGTCAATAAGAAGGTCAGAGGGATACAGTAAACCTGAAGTGAATCATAGGATTCTGTAACTAGTGTCACAGGAATGGTTCAAAACATAGTTAGTAATAAGAGTCAGTCTTCTTGTACTTACGTCGGCATTGTGCCTTTTCTATTTAATTCCGATGCAATTTCTGTGTTTCATCGTGAATAAGAAGGTCAGAGGGATACAGTAAACCTGAAGTGAAGCATCGGAATCTATAACTAGAGTCACTGGAATGGTTCTAAACATAGTCAGTAACAAGAGTCAGTCTTCTTGTTCTTAAGTCATCATTGTGCCTTTTCTATTTAATTCCGATGCAATTTCTGTGTTTCATCGTCAATAAGAAGGTCAGAGGGATGCGGTAAACCTGAAGTGAAGCATCAGAATCTATAACTAGTGTCACAGGAATGATTCAAAACATAGACAGTCGGAAGAATCAGTCTTCTTGTATTTAAGTCGGCATTGTGCCTTTTCTATTTAATTCCGATGCAATTTCTGTGTTTCACCGTCAATACGAAGGTCAGATGCATACAGTAAACCTGAAGTGAAGCATCGGAATCTATAACTAGTGTCACAGGAATGGTTCAAAACATAGACAGTAGGAAGAGTCAGTCTTCTTGTACTTAAGTCGGCATTGTGACTTTTGTATTTAATTCCGATGCATTTTCTGTGTTTCATCGTCACTACGAAGGTCCAAGGGATACAGTAAACCTGGAGTGAAGCATCGGAATCTATAACTAGTGTCACAGGAATGGTTCAAAGCATAGACAGTAAGAAGATACAGTCTTCTTGTACTTAATTCGGCATTGTGCCTTTTCTATTTAATTCCGATGCAATTTCTGTGTTTCATCGTCAATAAGAAGGTCCAAGGGATACAGTAAACCTGAAGTAAAGCATCGGAATCTATAAGTAGTGTCACAGGAATGGTTCAAAGCATAGTCAGTAAGAAGAGTCGGTCTTCATGTACTTAAGTCGGCATTGTGCCTTTTGTATTTAATTCCGGTGCAATTTCTGTGTTTCATCGTCAATAAGAAGGTCAGAGGGATACAGTAAACCTGAAGTGAATCATAGGATTCTGTAACTAGTGTCACAGGAATGGTTCAAAACATAGTCAGTAAGAAGAGTCAGTCTTCTTGTACTTAAGTCGGCATTGTGCCTTTTGTATTTAATTCCGATGCAATTACTGTGTTTCATCGTCAATAAGAAGGTCCAAGGGATACTGGAAACATGACGTGAAGCATCGGAATCTATAACTAGTGTCATAGGAATGGTTCAAAACATAGACAGTAAGAAGAGTCAGTCTTCTTGTACTTAAGTCGGCATTGTGCCTTTTGTATTTAATTCCGATGCAATTTCTGTGTTTCATCGTCAATAAGATGATCAGAGGGATACAGTAACCCTGAAGTGAAGCTTCGGGATCTATAACTAGTGCCACAGAAATGGTTCAAAGCATAGTCAGTAAGAAAAGTCAGTCTTCTTGTACTTAAGACGGCATTGTGCTATTTGTATTTAATTCCAATGCAATTTCTGTAATTTATCGACAATAAGAAGGTAAGAGGAATACAGTAAACCTGAAGTGAAGCATCGGTATCTATCACTAGTGTGACTGGTATGGCTCAAAGCATTGACATTAAGAAGAGTCAGTCTTCTTGTACTTGAGCCGGCATTGTGCTTTTTGTATTTAATTCCGATGCAGTATCTGTGTTTCATCGTCAATAAGAAGGTCCAAGGGATACAGTAAACCTGAAGTCAAGCATCGGAATCTATAACTAGTGTCACAGGAATGGTTCAAACATAGACAGTAAGAAGAGTCAGTATTCTTGTACTTAAGTCGGCATTGTGATTTTTCCATTTGATTCCGATGCAATATCTGTGTTTCATGGTCAATAAGGAGGTCAGAGGGATACAGTAAACCTGAAGTGAAGCATCGGAATCTATAACTAGTATCACAGGAATGGTTGAAAACTTAGTCAGTAAGAAGAGTCTGTCTTTTTGTACTTAAGTCGGCATTGTGCATTTAGTATTTACTTCCGATGTAATTTCTGTGTTTCATCGTCAATGAGAAGGTCCAAATGATACAGTAAACCTGAACTGAAGCATCGGAATCTATAACTAGTGTCACAGGAATGGATCAAAACATTGACAGTAAGAAGAGTCTATCTTCTTGTACTTAAGTCGGTATTGTGCCTTTTGTATTTAATTCCGATGCAATTTCTGTGTTTCATCGTCAATAAGGTCAGAGAGATACAGTAAACCTGAAGTGAAGCATCGGAATCTATAACTAGTGTCACAGGAATGGTTCTACACATAGACAGCAGGAAGAGTCAGTCTTCTTGTACTTTAGGCGGCATTTTGCCTTTTGTATTTAATTCCGATGCAATTTCAGTGTTTCATAGTCAATAAGATGGTCCAAGGGATACAGTTAACCTGGAGTGAAGCATCGGAATCTATAACTAGTGTCAATGGAATGGTTCAAAACATAGACAGTAAGAAGAGTCAGTCTTCTTGTACTTAAGTCGGCATTGTGAATCTTGTATTTAATTCCGGTGCAATTTTGTGCGTTTCATTGTCAATAAGAAGGGCAGAGGGATACAGTTAACCCGGAGTGAAGCATCGGAATCTATAACTTGTGTCACAGGATTGGTTCAAAGCATAGACAGTAGGAAGAGTCAGTCTTCTTGTACTTAAGTCGGCATTGTGCCATTTGTATTTAATTCCGATGCAATTTCTGTGATTCATCGTCAATAAGAAGGTCCAAGGGATACAGTAAACCTGAAGTGAAGCATCGGAATCTATAACTAGTGTCACAGGAATGGTTCGAAACATGGTCAGTAACAATAGTCAGTCTTTTTGTACTTAAGTCGGCATTGTGCCTTTTGTATTTAATTCCGATGGAATTTCTGTGTTTCATCGTCAATAAGAAGGTCTGATGCATACAGTAAACCTGAAGTGAAGCATCGGAATCTATAACTAGTGTCACAGGAATGGTTCAAAACATAGACTGTAGGAAGAGTCAGTCTTCTTGTACTTAAGTCGGCATTGTGGCTTCTGTATTTTATTCCAATGCATTTTCTGTGTTTCATCGTCAATACGAAGGTCCAAGGGATACAGCAAACCTGGAGTGAAGCATCGGAATCTATAACTAGTGTCACAGGAATGGTTCAAAACATAGACAGTAAGAAGATACAGTCTTCTTGTACTTAAGTCGGCATTGTACTTTTTCTATTTAATTCCGATGCAATTTCTGTGTTTCATCGTCAATAAGAAGGTCCAAGGGATACAGTAAACCTGAAGTAAAGCATCGGAATCTATAAGTAGTGTCACAGGAATGGTTCAAAGCATAGTCAGTAAGAAGAGTCGGTCTTCATGTACTTAAGTCGGCATTGTGCCTTTTGTATTTAATTCCGGTGCAATTTCTGTGTTTCATCGTCAATAAGAAGGTCAGAGGCATACAGTAAACCTGAAGTGAATCATAGGATTCTGTAACTAGTGTCACAGGAATGGTTCAAAACATAATCAGTAAGAAGAGTCAGTCTTCTTGAAATTATGTCGGCTTTGTGCCTTTTGTATTTAATTCCGGTGCAATTTCTGTGTTTCATCGTCAATAAGAAGGTCAGAGGGATACGGTAAACATGAAGTGAAACATCGGAATCTATAACTAGTGTCACAGGAATGGTTCAAAATATAGACAGTAAGAAGATACAGTCTTCTTGTCCTTAAGTTGGCATTGTGAATTTTCTATTTAATTCCGATGCAATTTCTGTGTTCCATCGTCAATAAGAAGGTCCAAGGGATACAGTAAACCTGGAGGGAGGCATCGGAATCCATAACTAGTGTCACAGGAATCGTTCAAATCATAGTCAGTAAGAAGAGTAGGTCTTCATGTACTTAAGTCGGCATTGTGGCTTTTGTATTTAATTCGGATGCAATTTCAGTGTCTCATCGTCAATACGAAGGTCCAAGGGATACAGTAATCCTGAAGTGAAGCATCGGAATCTATAACTAGTGTCACAGGAATGGTTAAAAACATAGTCAGTAAGAAGAGTCAGTCTTCTTGTCCATAAGTCGGCATTGTGCCTTTTGTATTTAATTCCGATGCAATTTCTGTGTTTCATCGTCAATAAGAAGGTCCAAGGGAAACAGTAAACCTGAAGTGAAGCATTGGAATCTATAACAAGTGTCACAGGAATCGTTCAAAACATAGTCAGTAGGAAGAGTCGGTCTTCATGTACTTAAGTCGGCATTGTGCCTTTTGTATTTAATTCCGATGCAATTTCAGTGTCTCATCGTCAATAAGAAGGTCAGAGGGATACAGTAAACCTGAAGTGAAGCATCTAAATCTATAACTAGTGTCACAGGAATGGTTCAAAACATAGTCAGTAAGAAGAGTCAGTCTTCATGTACTTAAGTCGGAATTGTGCCTTTTGTATTTAATTCCGATGCAATTTCTGTGTTTCATCGTCAATAAGAAGGTCCAAGGGATACAGTAAACCTGAAGTGAAGCATCGGAATCTATAACTAGTGTCACAGGAATGGTTCAAAACATAGTCAGTAAGAGGAGTCAGTCTTCATGTACTTAAGTCGGCAATGTGCCTTTTGTATTTAATTCCGATGCAATTTCTGTGTTTCATCGTCAATAAGAAGGTCCAAGGGATACAGTAAACCTGAAGTGAAGCATCGGAATCTATAACTAGTGTCAAAGGAATGGTTCAAAACATAGTCAGTAAGAAGAGTCAGTCTTCTTGTACTTAAGTCGGCATATTTGCCTAATCTATTTAATACCGATGCAATTTCAGTGTTTCATCGACAATATGAAGGTCCAAGGGATACAGTAAACCTGGAGTGAAGCATCGGAATCTATAACTAGAGTCAATGGAATGGTTCAAAGCATAGACAGTAAGAAGAGTCAGTCTTCATGTACTTAAGTCGCCATTGTGCCTTTTGTATTTAATTCCGATGCAATTTCTGTGTTTCATCGTCAACAAGAAGGTCCAAGGGATACAGTAAACCTGAAGTGAAGCATCGGAATCTATAACTAGTTTCAATGGAATGGTTCAAAACATTGATAGTAAGAAGAGTGAGTCTTCTTGTCCTTAAGTCGGCATTGTTCCTTTTGTAATTAATTCCGATGCAATTTGTGTGTTTCATCGTGAATAAGAAGGTTAGAGGGATACAGTAAACCTGAAGTGAAGCATCGGAATCTATAACTAGTGTCACAAGAATGGTGCAAAACATAGTCAGTAAGAAGAGTCAGTCTTCTTGTCCTTAAGTCGGCATTGTGCCTTTTGTATTTAATTCCGATGCTATTTCTGTGTTTCATCTTCAATAAGAAGGTCCAAGCTCTACAGTAAACCTGGAGTGAAGCATCGGAATCAGTAACTAGTGTCACAGGAATGGTTCAAAACATAGTCAGTAAGAAGAGTAGGTCTTCATGTACTTAAGTCGGCATTGTGGCTTTTGTATTTAATTCGGATGCAATTTCAGTGTCTCATCGTCAATAAGAAGGTCCAAGGGATACAGTAATCCTGAAGTGAAGCATCGGAATCTATAACTAGTGTCACAGGAATGGTTAAAAACATAGTCAGTAAGAAGAGTCAGTCTTCTTGTCCATAAGTCGGCATTGTGCCTTTTGTATTTAATTCCGATGCAATTTCTGTGTTTCATCGTCAATAAGAAGGTCCAAGGGAAACAGTAAACCTGAAGTGAAGCATTGGAATCTATAACAAGTGTCACAGGAATCGTTCAAAACATAGTCAGTAGGAAGAGTCGGTCTTCATGTACTTAAGTCGGCATTGTGCCTTTTGTATTTAATTCCGATGCAATTTCAGTGTCTCATCGTCAATAAGAAGGTCAGAGGGATTCAGTAAACCTGAAGTGAAGCATCTAAATCTATAACTAGTGTCACAGGAATGGTTCAAAACATAGTCAGTAAGAAGAGTCAGTCTTCATGTACTTAAGTCGGAATTGTGCCTTTTGTATTTAATTCCGATGCAATTTCTGTGTTTCATCGTCAATAAGAAGGTCCAAGGGATACAGTAAACCTGAAGTGAAGCATCGGAATCTATAACTAGTGTCACAGGAATGGTTCAAAACATAGTCAGTAAGAGGAGTCAGTCTTCATGTACTTAAGTCGGCAATGTGCCTTTTGTATTTAATTCCGATGCAATTTCTGTGTTTCATCGTCAATAAGAAGGTCCAAGGGATACAGTAAACCTGAAGTGAAGCATCGGAATCTATAACTAGTGTCAAAGGAATGGTTCAAAACATAGTCAGTAAGAAGAGTCAGTCTTCTTGTACTTAAGTCGGCATATTTGAATAATCTATTTAATACCGATGCAATTTCAGTGTTTCATCGACAATATGAAGGTCCAAGGGATACAGTAAACCTGGAGTGAAGCATCGGAATCTATAACTAGAGTCAATGGAATGGTTCAAAGCATAGACAGTAAGAAGAGTCAGTCTTCATGTACTTAAGTCGCCATTGTGCCTTTTGTATTTAATTCCGATGCAATTTCTGTGTTTCATCGTCAACAAGAAGGTCCAAGGGATACAGTAAACCTGAAGTGAAGCATCGGAATCTATAACTAGTTTCAATGGAATGGTTCAAAACATTGATAGTAAGAAGAGTGAGTCCTCTTGTACTTAAGTCGGCATTGTGCTTTTGTATTTAATTCCGATGCAATTTCTGTGTTTCATCGTCAATAAGAAGGTCAGAGGGATGCGGTAAACCTGAAGTGAAGCATCAGAATCTATAACTAGTGTCACAGGAATGATTCAAAACATAGACAGTCGGAAGAATCAGTCTTCTTGTATTTAAGTCGGCATTGTGCCTTTTCTATTTAATTCCGATGCAATTTCTGTGTTTCACCGTCAATACGAAGGTCAGATGCATACAGTAAACCTGAAGTGAAGCATCGGAATCTATAACTAGTGTCACAGGAATGGTTCAAAACATAGACAGTAGGAAGAGTCAGTCTTCTTGTACTTAAGTCGGCATTGTGCCTTTTGTATTTAATTCCGATGCATTTTCTGTGTTTCATCGTCACTACGAAGGTCCAAGGGATACAGTAAACCTGGAGTGAAGCATCGGAATCTATAACTAGTGTCACAGGAATGGTTCAAAGCATAGACAGTAAGAAGATACAGTCTTCTTGTACTTAATTCGGCATTGTGCCTTTTCTATTTAATTCCGATGCAATTTCTGTGTTTCATCGTCAATAAGAAGGTCCAAGGGATACAGTAAACCTGAAGTAAAGCATCGGAATCTATAAGTAGTGTCACAGGAATGGTTCAAAGCATAGTCAGTAAGAAGAGTCGGTCTTCATGTACTTAAGTCGGCATTGTGCCTTTTGTATTTAATTCCGGTGCAATTTCTGTGTTTCATCGTCAATAAGAAGGTCAGAGGGATACAGTAAACCTGAAGTGAATCATAGGATTCTGTAACTAGTGTCACAGGAATGGTTCAAAACATAGTCAGTAAGAAGAGTCAGTCTTCTTGTACTTAAGTCGGCATTGTGCCTTTTGTATTTAATTCCGATGCAATTACTGTGTTTCATCGTCAATAAGAAGGTCCAAGGGATACTGGAAACATGACGTGAAGCATTGGAATCTATAACTAGTGTCATAGGAATGGTTCAAAACATAGACAGTAAGAAGAGTCAGTCTTCTTGTACTTAAGTCGGCATTGTGCCTTTTGTATTTAATTCCGATGCAATTTCTGTGTTTCATCGTCAATAAGATGATCAGAGGGATACAGTAACCCTGAAGTGAAGCTTCGGGATCTATAACTAGTGCCACAGAAATGGTTCAAAGCATAGTCAGTAAGAAAAGTCAGTCTTCTTGTACTTAAGTCGGCATTGTGCTATTTGTATTTAATTCCAATGCAATTTCTGTAATTTATCGACAATAAGAAGGTAAGAGGAATACAGTAAACCTGAAGTGAAGCATCGGTATCTATCACTAGTGTGACTGGTATGGCTCAAAGCATTGACATTAAGAAGAGTCAGTCTTCTTGTACTTGAGCCGGCATTGTGCTTTTTGTATTAAATTCCGATGCAGTGTCTGTGTTTCATCGTCAATAAGCAGGTCCAAGGGATACAGTAAACCTGAAGTCAAGCATCGGAATCTATAACTAGTGTCACAGGAATGGTTCAAACATAGACAGTAAGAAGAGTCAGTATTCTTGTACTTAAGTCGGCATTGTGATTTTTCCATTTGATTCCGATGCAATATCTGTGTTTCATGGTCAATAAGGAGGTCAGAGGGATACAGTAAACCTGAAGTGATGCATCGGAATCTATAACTAGTATCACAGGAATGGTTGAAAACTTAGTCAGTAAGAAGAGTCTGTCTTTTTGTACTTAAGTCGGCATTGTGCATTTAGTATTTACTTCCGATGTAATTTCTGTGTTTCATCGTCAATGAGAAGGTCCAAATGATACAGTAAACCTGAACTGAAGCATCGGAATCTATAACTAGTGTCACAGGAATGGATCAAAACATTGACAGTAAGAAGAGTCTATCTTCTTGTACTTAAGTCGGTATTGTGCCTTTTGTATTTAATTCCGATGCAATTTCTGTGTTTCATCGTCAATAAGGTCAGAGAGATAGAGTAAACCTGAAGTGAAGCATCGGAATCTATAACTAGTGTCACAGGAATGGTTCTACACATAGACAGCAGGAAGAGTCAGTCTTCTTGTACTTTAGGCGGCATTTTGCCTTTTGTATTTAATTCCGATGCAATTTCAGTGTTTCATAGTCAATAAGATGGTCCAAGGGATACAGTTAACCTGGAGTGAAGCATCGGAATCTATAACTAGTGTCAATGGAATGGTTCAAAACATAGACAGTAAGAAGAGTCAGTCTTCTTGTACTTAAGTCGGCATTGTGAATCTTGTATTTAATTCCGGTGCAATTTTGTGCGTTTCATTGTCAATAAGAAGGGCAGAGGGATACAGTTAACCCGGAGTGAAGCATCGGAATCTATAACTTGTGTCACAGGATTGGTTCAAAGCATAGACAGTAGGAAGAGTCAGTCTTCTTGTACTTAAGTCGGCATTGTGCCATTAGTATTTAATTCCGATGCAATTTCTGTGATTCATCGTCAATAAGAAGGTCCAAGGGATACAGTAAACCTGAAGTGAAGCATCGGAATCTATAACTAGTGTCACAGGAATGGTTCGAAACATGGTCAGTAACAATAGTCAGTCTTTTTGTACTTAAGTCGGCATTGTGCCTTTTGTATTTAATTCCGATGGAATTTCTGTGTTTCATCGTCAATACGAAGGTCTGATGCATACAGTAAACCTGAAGTGAAGCATCGGAATCTATAACTAGTGTCACAGGAATGGTTCAAAACATAGACTGTAGGAAGAGTCAGTCTTCTTGTACTTAAGTCGGCATTGTGGCTTCTGTATTTTATTCCAATGCATTTTCTGTGTTTCATCGTCAATACGAAGGTCCAAGGGATACAGCAAACCTGGAGTGAAGCATCGGAATCTATAACTAGTGTCACAGGAATGGTTCAAAACATAGACAGTAAGAAGATACAGTCTTCTTGTACTTAAGTCGGCATTGTACTTTTTCTATTTAATTCCGATGCAATTTCTGTGTTTCATCGTCAATAAGAAGGTCCAAGGGATACAGTAAACCTGAAGTAAAGCATCGGAATCTATAAGTAGTGTCACAGGAATGGTTCAAAGCATAGTCAGTAAGAAGAGTCGGTCTTCATGTACTTAAGTCGGCATTGTGCCTTTTGTATTTAATTCCGGTGCAATTTCTGTGTTTCATCGTCAATAAGAAGGTCAGAGGGATACAGTAAACCTGAAGTGAATCATAGGATTCTGTAACTAGTGTCACAGGAATGGTTCAAAGCATAGTCAGTAAGAAGAGACAGTCTTCTTGAAATTATGTCGGCTTTGTGCCTTTTGTATTTAATTCCGGTGCAATTTCTGTGTTTCATCGTCAATAAGAAGGTCAGAGGGATACGGTAAACATGAAGTGAAACATCGGAATCTATAACTAGTGTCACAGGAATGGTTCAAAATATAGACAGTAAGAAGATACAGTCTTCTTGTCCTTAAGTTGGCATTGTGAATTTTCTATTTAATTCCGATGCAATTTCTGTGTTCCATCGTCAATAAGAAGGTCCAAGGGATACAGTAAACCTGGAGTGAGGCATCGGAATCCATAACTAGTGTCACAGGAATCGTTCAAATCATAGTCAGTAAGAAGAGTCGGTCCTCATGTACTTAAGTCGGCATTGTGGCTTTTGTATTTAATTCGGATGCAATTTCAGTGTCTCATCGTCAATAAGAAGGTCCAAGGGATACAGTAACCCTGAAGTGAAGCATCGGAATCTATAACTAGTGTCACAGGAATGGTTAAAAACATAGTCAGTAAGAAGAGTCAGTCTTCTTGTCCATAAGTCGGCATTGTGCCTTTTGTATTTAATTCCGATGCAATTTCTGTGTTTCATCGTCAATAAGAAGGTCCAAGGGAAACAGTAAACCTGAAGTGAAGCATTGGAATCTATAACAAGTGTCACAGGAATCGTTCAAAACATAGTCAGTAGGAAGAGTCGGTCTTCATGTACTTAAGTCGGCATTGTGCCTTTTGTATTTAATTCCGATGCAATTTCAGTGTCTCATCGTCAATAAGAAGGTCAGAGGGATACAGTAAACCTGAAGTGAAGCATCTAAATCTATAACTAGTGTCACAGGAATGGTTCAAAACATAGTCAGTAAGAGGAGTCAGTCTTCATGTACTTAAGTCGGCAATGTGCCTTTTGTATTTAATTCCGATGCAATTTCTGTGTTTCATCGTCAATAAGAAGGTCCAAGGGATACAGTAAACCTGAAGTGAAGCATCGGAATCTATAACTAGTGTCAAAGGAATGGTTCAAAACATAGTCAGTAAGAAGAGTCAGTCTTCTTGTACTTAAGTCGGCATATTTGCCTAATCTATTTAATACCGATGCAATTTCAGTGTTTCATCGACAATATGAAGGTCCAAGGGATACAGTAAACCTGGAGTGAAGCATCGGAATCTATAACTAGAGTCAATGGAATGGTTCAAAGCATAGACAGTAAGAAGAGTCAGTCTTCATGTACTTAAGTCGCCATTGTGCCTTTTGTATTTAATTCCGATGCAATTTCTGTGTTTCATCGTCAACAAGAAGGTCAGAGGGATACAGTAAACCACAGGTGAAGCATCGGAATCTATAACTAGTGTCACAGAAATGATTCAAAACATAGACAGTAGGAAGAGTCAGACTTCTTATATTTAAGTCGGCATTGTGCCTTTTCTGTTTAATTCCGATGCAATTTTTTGTGTTTCATCGTCAATAAGAAGGTCTGATGCATACAGTAAACCTGAAGTGAACATCGGAATCTATAACTAGTGTCACAGGAATGGTTCAAAGCATAGACTGTAGGAAGAGTCAGTCTTCTTGTACTTAAGTCGGGATTGTGGCTTTTGTATTTTATTCCAATGCATTTTCTGTGTTTCATCGTCAATACGAAGGTCCAAGGGATACAGCAAACCTGGAGTGAAGCATCGGAATCTATAACTAGTGTCACAGGAATGGTTCAAAACATAGACAGTAAGAAGATACAGTCTTCTTGTACTTAAGTCGGCATTGTGCCTTTTCTATTTAATTCCGATGCAATTTCTGTGTTTCATCGTCAATAAGAAGGTCCAAGAGATACAGTAAACGTGGAGTGTAGCATCGGAATCTATAACTAGTGTCACAGGAATGGTTCAAAACATAGTCAGTAAGAAGAGTCAGTCTTCATGTACTTAAGTCGGCATTGTGCCATTTGATTTAGTTCCGATGCAATTTCTGTGTTTCGTCCTCAATAAGAAGGTCCAAGGGATACAGTAAACCTGAAGTGAAGCATCGGAATCTATAACTAGTGTCACAGGAATGGTTCAAAACATAGTCAGTAAGAAGAGTCAGTCTTCATGTACTTAAGTGGACATTGGGCCTTTTGTATATAAATCCGATGCAATTTCTGTGTTTCATCGTCAATAAGAAGGTCCAAGGGATACAGTAAACCTGAAGAGAAGCATCGGAATCTATAACAAGTGTAACAGGAATGGTTCTAAACATAGTCAGTAAGAAGAGTCAGTCTTCTTGTACTTAAGTCGGCATATTTGCCTAATCTATTTAATACCAATGCAATTTCAGTGTTTCATCGACAATAAGAAGGTCCAAGGGATACAGTAAACCTGGAGTGAAGCATTGGAATCTATAATTAGTGTCAATGGAATGGTTTAAAGCACAGACAGTTAGAAGAGTCAGTCTTCAGAGTACTTAATTCGGCATTGTGCCTCTTGTAGTTAATTCCGATGCAATTTCTGTTTTTCATCGTCAATAAGAAGGTCCAAGGGATACAGTAAACCTGAAGTGAAGCATCGGAATCTATAAGTAGTGTCAATGGATGTTTCAAAACATAGACAGTAAGAAGAATCAGTCTTCATGTGCTTAAGTCGGCATTGTGCCTTTTTAATTTAGTTCCGATGCAATTTCTGTGTTTCATCGTGAATAAGAAGGTCAGAGGGATATAGTAAACCTGAAGTGAAGCATCGGAATCTATAACTAGTGTCATAGGAATGGTTCCATACATAGACAGTAAGAAGAGTCAGTCTTCTTGTTCTTAAGTCATCATTGTGCCTTTTCTATTTAATTCCGATGCAATTTCTGTGTTTCATCGTCAATAAGAAGGTCAGAGGGATACAGTAAACCAGAGTGAAGCATCGGAATCTATAAGTAGTGTCAATGGAATTGTTCAAAACATACACAGTAAGAAGAGTCAGCCTTCTTGTACTTAAGTCGGCATTGTGCCTTTTGTATTTAATTCCGGTGCAATTTCTGTGTCTCACCGTCTATAAGAAGGTCAGGGGGATACAGTAAACCTAAAGTGAAGCATCGGAATCTATAACTAGTGTCACAGGAATGGTTCAAAACATAGTCAGTAAGAAGAGTCAGTCTTCCTGTCCTTAAGTCGGCATTGTGCCTTTTGTATTTAATTCCGATGCTACTTCTGTGTTTCATCGTCAATAAGAAGGTCCAAGGGCTACAGTAAACCTGGAGTGAAGCATCGGAATCAGTAACTAGTGTCACAGGAATGGTTCAAAACATAGTCAGTAAGAAGAGTCAGTCATCATGTACTTAAGATGGCATTGTGCCTTTTGTATTTAATTCCGATGCAGTTTCTGTGTTTCATCGTCAATAAGAAGGTCCAAGGGATACAGTAAACCTGAAGAGAAGCATCGGAATCTATAACTAGTGTCACAGGAATGGTTCTAAACATAGTCAGTAAGAAGAGTCAGTCTTCTTGTACTTAAGTCGGCATATTTGCCTAATCTATTTAATACCAATGCAATTTCAGTGTTTCATCGACAATAAGAAGGTCCAAGGGATACAGTAAACCTGGAGTGAAGCATCGGAATCTTTCACTAGTGTCAATGGAATGGTTCAAAGCATAGACAGTAAGAAGAGTCAGTCTTCATGTACTTAATTCGCCATTGTGCCTTTTGTATTTAATTCCGATGCAATTTCTGTGTTTCATCGTCAATAAGAAGGTCCAAGGGCTACAGTAAACCTGGAGTGAAGCATCGGAATCAGTAACTAGTGTCACAGGAATGGTTCAAAACATAGTCAGTAAGAAGAGGTAGTCTTCTTGTACTTAAGTCGGCATATTTGCCTAATCTATTTAATACCGAAGCAATTTCAGTGTTTCATCGACAAGAAGAAGGTTAGAGGTATACAGTAAACCTGAAGTGAGGCATCTGAATCTATTACTAGTGTCACAGGAATGGTTCAAAACATAGACTTTGGGAAGAGTCAGTCCTCTTCTACTTAAGTCGGCATTGTGCTTATGTATTTAATTCCGATGCAATTTCTGTGTTTCATCGTCAATAAGAAGGTCAGAGGGATGCAGTAAACCTGAAGTGAAGCATCAGAATCTATAACTAGTGTCACAGGAATGATTCAAAACATAGACAGTAGGAAGAGTCAGTGTTCTTGTATTTAAGTCGGCATTGTGCCTTTTCTATTTAATTCCGATGCAATTTCTGTGTTTCATCGTCAATTCTAAGGTCAGATGCATATAGTAAACCTGAAGTGAAGCATCGGAATCTATAACTAGTGTTACAGGAATGGTTCAAAACATAGACAGTAGGAAGAGTCAGTCTTCTTGTACTTAAATCAGCATTGTGCCTTTTGTATTTAATTCCGATGCATTTTCTGTGTTTCATCGTCAATACGAAGGTCCAAGGGATACAGTAAACCTGGAGTGAAGCATCGGAATCTATAACTAGTGTCACAGGAATGGTTCAAAGCATAGTCAGTAAGAAGAGTCGGTCTTCATGTACTTAAGTCGGCATTGTGCATTTTGTATTTAATTCCGGTGCAATTTCTGTGTTTCATCGTCAATAAGAAGGTCAGAGGGATACAGTAAACCTGAAGTGAATCATAGGATTCTGTAACTAGTGTCACAGGAATGGTTCAAAACATAGTCAGTAATAAGAGTCAGTCTTCTTGTACTTACGTCGGCATTGTGCCTTTTCTATTTAATTCCGATGCAATTTCTGTGTTTCATCGTGAATAAGAAGGTCAGAGAGATACAGTAAACCTGAAGTGAAGCATCGGAATCTATAACTAGAGTCACAGGTATGGCTCAAATCATTGACATTAAGAAGAGTCAGTCTTCTTGTACCAGAGTCGGCCGTGTGCTTTTTGTATTAAATTCCTATGCAATATCTGTGTTTCATCGTCAATAAGAAGGTCCAAGGGATACAGTAAACCTGAAGTCAAGCATCGGAATCTATAACTAGTGTCACAGGAATGGTTCAAAACATAGTCAGTAAGAAGAAACAGTCTTCTTGTCCTTAAGTCGGCATTGTGCCTTTTGTATTTAATTTCGATGCCATTTCTGTGTTTCATCGTCAGTAAGAAGGTCCAAGTGATACAGTAAATCTGGAGTGAAGCATCGGAATCTATAACTAGTGTCAGAGGAATGGTTCAAAACATAGTCAGTAAGAAGAGTCAGTCTTCATGTACTTAAGTCGGCATTGTGCCTTTTGTATTTAATTCCGGTGCAATTTCTGTGTCTCATCGTCAATAAGAAGGTCAGAGGGATACAGTAAACCAGAGGTGAAGCATCGGAATCTATAACTAGTGTCACAGGAATGATTCAAAACATAGACAGTAGGAAGAGTCAGACTTCTTATATTTAAGTCGGCATTGTGCCTTTTCTGTTTAATTCCGATGCAATTTTTTGTGTTTCATCGTCAATAAGAAGGTCTGATGCATACAGTAGACCTGAAGTGAAGCATCGGAATCTATAACTAGTGTCACAGGAATGGTTCAAAACATAGACTGTAGGAAGAGTCAGTCTTCTTGTACTTAAGTCGGCATTGTGGCTTTTGTATTTTATTCCAATGCATTTTCTGTGTTTCATCGTCAATACGAAGGTCCAAGGGATACAGCAAACCTGGAGTGAAGCATCGGAATCTATAACTAGTGTCACAGGAATGGTTCAAGACATAGTCAGTAAGAAGAGTCAGTCTTCATGTGCTTAAGTCGGCATTGTGCCTTTTGTATTTAGTTCCGATGCAATTTCTGTGTTTCATCGTGAATAAGAAGGTCAGAGGGATATAGTAAACCTGAAGTGAAGCATCGGAATCTATAACTAGTGTCATAGGAATGGTTCCATACATAGACAGTAAGAAGAGTCAGTCTTCTTGTTCTTAAGTCATCATTGTGCCTTTTCTATTTAATTCCGATGCAATTTCTGTGTTTCATCGTCAATAAGAAGGTCAGAGGGACGCAGTAAACCTGAAGTGAAGCATCGGAATCTGTAACTAGTGTCACAGGAATGGTTCAAAACATAGTCAGTAACAAGAGTCAGTCTTTTTGTACTTAAGTCGGCATTGTGCCTTTTGTATTTAATTCCGGTGCAATTTCTGTGTCTCACCGTCTATAAGAAGGTCAGAGGGATACAGTAAACCTAAAGTGAAGCATCGGAATCTATAACTAGTGTCACAGGAATGGTTCAAAACATAGTCAGTAAGAAGAGTCAGTCTTCCTGTCCTTAAGTCGGCATTGTGCCTTTTGTATTTAATTCCGATGCTACTTCGGTGTTTCATCGTCAATAAGAAGGTCCAAGGGCTACAGTAAACCTGGAGTGAAGCATCGGAATCAGTAACTAGTGTCACAGGAATGGTTCAAAACATAGTCAGTAAGAAGAGTCAGTCATCATGTACTTAAGTTGGCATTGTGCCTTTTGTATTTAATTCCGATGCAATTTCTGTGTTTCATCGTCAATAAGAAGGTCCAAGGGATACAGTAAACCTGAAGAGAAGCATCGGAATCTATAACTAGTGTCACAGGAATGGTTCTAAACATAGTCAGTAAGAAGAGTCAGTCTTCTTGTACTTAAGTCGGCATATTTGCCTAATCTATTTAATACCAATGCAATTTCAGTGTTTCATCGACAATAAGAAGGTCCAAGGGATACAGTAAACCTGGAGTGAAGCATCGGAATCTTTAACTAGTGTCAATGGAATGGTTCAAAGCATAGACAGTAAGAAGAGTCAGTCTTCATGTACTTGATTCGCCATTGTGCCTTTTGTATTTAATTCCGATGCAATTTCTGTGTTTCATCGTCAATAAGAAGGTCCAAGGGATACAGTAAACCTGAAGTGAAGCATCGGAATCTATAACTAGTGTCACAGGAATGGTTCAAAACATAGTCAGTAACAAGAATCAGTCTTTTTGTACTTAAGTCGGCATTGTGCCTTTTGTATTTAATTCCGATGTAATTTCTGTGTTTAATCGTCAATAAGAAGGTCAGAGGGATACAGTAAACCAGAGTGAAGCATCGGAATCTATAAGTAGTGTCAATGGAATGGTTCAAAACATACACAGTAAGAAGAGTCAGTCTTCTTGTACTTAAGTCGGCATTGTGCCTTTTGTATTTAATTCCGGTGCAATTTCTGTGTCTCATCGTCCATAAGAAGGTCAGAGGGATACTGTAAACCTAAAGTGAAGCTTCGGAATCTATAATTAGTGTCACAGGAATGGTTCAAAGCATAGTCAGTAAGAAGAGTCAGTCTTCTTGTCCTTAAGTCGGCATTGTGCCTTTTGTATTTAATTCCGATGCTATTTCTGTGTTTCATCTTCAATAAGAAGGTCCAAGGGCTACAGTAAACCTGGAGTGAAGCATCGGAATCAGTAACTAGTGTCACAGGAATGGTTCAAAACATAGTCAGTAAGAAGAGGTAGTCTTCTTGTACTTAAGTCGGCATATTTGCCTAATCTATTTAATACCGAAGCAATTTCAGTGTTTCATCGACAAGAAGAAGGTTAGAGGTATACAGTAAACCTGAAGTGAGGCATCTGAATCTATTACTAGTGTCACAGGAATTGTTCAAATCATAGACTTTGGGAAGAGTCAGTCCTCTTGTACTTAAGTCGGCATTGTGCTTTTGTATTTAATTCCGATGCAATTTCTGTGTTTCATCGTCAATAAGAAGGTCAGAGGGATGCAGTAAACCTGAAGTGAAGCATCAGAATCTATAACTAGTGTCACAGGAATGATTCAAAACATAGACAGTAGGAAGAGTCAGTGTTCTTGTATTTAAGTCGGCATTGTGCCTTTTCTATTTAATTCCGATGCAATTTCTGTGTTTCATTGTCAATTCGAAGGTCAGATGCATACAGTAAACCTGATGTGAAGCATCGGAATCTATAACAAGTGTCACAGGAATGGTTCAAAACATAGACAGTAGGAAGAGTCAGTCTTCTTGTACTTAAGTCGGCATTGTGCCTTTTGTATTTAATTCCGATGCATTTTCTGTGTTTCATCGTCAATACGAAGGTCCAAGGGATACAGTAAACCTGGAGTGAAGCATCGGAATCTATAACTAGTGTCACAGGAATGGTTCAAAGCATAGTCAGTAAGAAGAGTCGGTCTTCATGTACTTAAGTCGGCATTGTGCATTTTGTATTTAATTCCGGTGCAATTTCTGTGTTTTATCGTCAATAAGAAGGTCAGAGGGATACAGTAAACCTGAAGTGAATCATAGGATTCTGTAACTAGTGTCACAGGAATGGTTCAAAACATAGTCAGTAATAAGAGTCAGTCTTCTTGTACTTACGTCGGCATTGTGCCTTTTCTATTTAATTCCGATGCAATTTCTGTGTTTCATCGTGAATAAGAAGGTCAGAGGGATACAGTAAACCTGAAGTGAAGCATCGGAATCTATAACTAGAGTCACTGGAATGGTTCTAAACATAGTCAGTAACAAGAGTCAGTCTTCTTGTTCTTAAGTCATCATTGTGCCTTTTCTATTTAATTCCGATGCAATTTCTGTGTTTCATCGTCAATAAGAAGGTCAGAGGGATGCAGTAAACCTGAAGTGAAGCATCGGAATCTGTAACTAGTGTCACAGGAATGGTTCTAAACATAGTCAGTAACAAGAGTCAGTCTTTTTGTACTTAAGTCGGCATTGTGCCTTTTGTATTTAATTTCGATGTAATTTCTCTGTTTCGTCGTCAATAAGAGGGTCAGAGGGATACAGTAAACCAGAGTGAAGCATCGGAATCTATAAGTAGTGTCAATGGAATTGTTCAAAACATACACAGTAAGAAGAGTCAGTCCCCTTTACTTAAGTCGGCATTGTGCCTTTTGTATTTAATTCCGCTGCAATTTCTGTGTCTCATGGTCCATAAGAAGGTCAGAGGGATACTGTAAACCTAAAGTGAAGCTTCGGAATCTATAACTAGTGTCACAGGAATGGTTCAAAACATAGTCAGTAAGAAGAGTCAGTCTTCTTGTCCTTAAGTCGGCATTGTGCCTTTTGTATTTAATTCCGATGCTATTTCTGTGTTTCATCTTCAATAAGAAGATCCAAGGGCTACAGTAAACCTGGACTGAAGCATCGGAATCAGTAACTAGTGTCACAGGAATGGTTCAAAACATAGTCAGTAAGAAGACGTAGTCTTCTTGTACTTAAGTCGGCATATTTGCCTAATCTATTTAATACCGAAGCAATTTCAGTGTTTCATCGACAAGAAGAAGGTTAGAGGTATACAGTAAACCTGAAGTGAGGCATCTGAATCTATTACTAGTGTCACAGGAATGGTTCAAAACATAGACTTTGGGATGAGTCAGTCCTCTTGTACTTAAGTCGGCATTGTACTTTTGTATTTAATTCCGATGCAATTTCTGTGTTTCATCGTCAATAAGAAGGTCAGAGGGATGCGGTAAACCTGAAGTGAAGCATCAGAATCTATAACTAGTGTCACAGGAATGATTCAAAACATAGACAGTCGGAAGAATCTGTCTTCTTGTATTTAAGTCGGCATTGTGCCTTTTCTATTTAATTCCGATGCAATTTCTGTGTTTCACCGTCAATACGAAGGTCAGATGCATACAGTAAACCTGAAGTGAAGCATCGGAATCTATAACTAGTGTCACAGGAATGGTTCAAAACATAGACAGTAGGAAGAGTCAGTCATCTTGTACTTAAGTCGGCATTGTGCCTTTTGTATTTAATTCCGATGCATTTTCTGTGTTTCATCGTCACTACGAAGGTCCAAGGGATACAGTAAACCTGGAGTGAAGCATCGGAATCTATAACTAGTGTCACAGGAATGGTTCAAAGCATAGACAGTAAGAAGATACAGTCTTCTTGTACTCAATTCGGCATTGTGCCTTTTCTATTTAATTCCGATGCACATTCTGTGTTTCATCGTCAATAAGAAGGTCCAAGGGATACAGTAAACCTGAAGTAAAGCATCGGAATCTATAAGTAGTGTCACAGGAATGGTTCAAAGCATAGTCAGTAAGAAGAGTCGGTCTTCATGTACTTAAGTCGGCATTGTGCCTTTTGTATTTAATTCCGGTGCAATTTGTGTGTTTCATCGTCAATTAGAAGGTCAGAGGGATACACTAAACCTGAAGTGAATCATAGGATTCTGTAACTAGTGTCACAGGAATGGTTCAAAACATAGTCAGTAAGAAGAGTCAGTCTTCTTGTACTTAAGTCGGCATTGTGCCTTTTGTATTTAATTCCGATGCAATTACTGTGTTTCATCGTCAATAAGAAGGTCCAAGGGATACTGGAAACATGACGTGAAGCATCGGAATCTATAACTAGTGTCATAGGAATGGTTCAAAACATAGACAGTAAGAAGAGTCAGTCTTCTTGTACTTAAGTCGGCATTGTGCCTTTTGTATTTAATTCCGATGCAATTTCTGTGTTTCATCGTCAATAAGATGATCAGAGGGATACAGTAACCCTGAAGTGAAGCTTCGGGATCTATAACTAGTGCCACAGAAATGGTTCAAAGCATAGTCAGTAAGGAAAGTCAGTCTTCTTGTACTTAAGTCGGCATTGTGCTATTTGTATTTAATTCCAATGCAATTTCTGTAATTTATTGACAATAAGAAGGTAAGAGGAATACAGTAAACCTGAAGTGAAGCATCGGTATCTATCACTTGTGTGACTGGTATGGCTCAAAGCATTGACATTAAGAAGAGTCAGTCTTCTTGTACTTGAGCCGGCATTGTGCTTTTTGTATTAAATTCCGATGCAGTATCTGTGTTTCATCGTCAATAAGAAGGTCCAAGGGATACTGTAAACCTGAAGTCAAGCATCGGAATCTATAACTAGTGTCACAGGAATGGTTCAAACATAGACAGTAAGAAGAGTCAGTATTCTTGTACTTAAGTCGGCATTGTGATTTTTCTATTTGATTCCGATGCAATATCTGTGTTTCATGGTCAATAAGGAGGTCAGAGGGATACAGTAAACCTGAAGTGAAGCATCGGAATATATAACTAGTATCACAGGAATGGTTTAAAACTTAGTCAGTAAGAAGAGTCTGTCTTTTTGTACTTAAGTCGGCATTGTGCATTTAGTATTTACTTCCGATGAAATTTCTGTGTTTCATCGTCAATGAGAAGGTCCAAATGATACAGTAAACCTGAACTGAAGCATCGGAATCTATAACTAGTGTCACAGGAATGGATCAAAACATAGACAGTAAGAAGAGTCTATCTTCTTGTACTTAAGTCGGTATTGTGCCTTTTGTATTTAATTCCGATGCAATTTCTGTGTTTCATCGTCAATAAGGTCAGAGAGATACAGTAAACCTGAAGTGAAGCATCGGAATCTATAACTAGTGTCACAGGAATGGTTCTACACATAGACAGCAGGAAGAGTCAGTCTTCTTGTACTTTAGGCGGCATTTTGCCTTTTGTATTTAATTCCGATGCAATTTCAGTGTTTCATAGTCAATAAGATGGTCCAAGGGATACAGTTAACCTGGAGTGAAGCATCGGAATCTATAACTAGTGTCAATGGAATGGTTCAAAACATAGACAGTAAGAAGAGTCAGTCTTCTTGTACTTAAGTCGGCATTGTGAATCTTGTATTTAATTCCGGTGCAATTTTGTGCGTTTCATTGTCAATAAGAAGGGCAGAGGGATACAGTTAACCCGGAGTGAAGCATCGGAATCTATAACTTGTGTCACAGGATTGGTTCAAAGCATAGACAGTAGGAAGAGTCAGTCTCCTTGTACTTAAGTCGGCATTGTGCCATTTGTATTTAATTCCGATGCAATTTCTGTGATTCATCGTCAATAAGAAGGTCCAAGGGATACAGTAAACCTGAAGTGAAGCATCGGAATCTATAACTAGTGTCACAGGAATGGTTCGAAACATAGTCAGTAACAATAGTCAGTCTTTTTGTACTTAAGTCGGCATTGTGCCATTTGTATTTAATTCCGATGGAATTTCTGTGTTTCATCGTCAATAAGAAGGTCTGATGCATACAGTAAACCTGAAGTGAAGCATCGGAATCTATAACTAGTGTCACAGGAATGGTTCAAAACATAGTCAGTAAGAAGAGTCAGTCTTTTTGTACTTAAGTCGGCATTGTGCCTTTTGTATTTAATTCCGATGCAATTTCTGTGTTTCATCGTCAATAAGGTCAGAGGGATACAGTAAACCTGAAGTGAAGCATCGGAATCTATAACTAGTGTCACAGGAATGGTTCTACACATAGACAGTAGGAAGAGTCAGACTTCTTGTACTTGAGCCGGCATTGTGCTTTTTGTATTAAATTCCGATGCAGTATCTGTGTTTCATCGTCAATAAGAAGGTCCAAGGGATACAGTAAACCTGAAGTCAAGCATCGGAATCTATAACTAGTGTCACAGGAATGGTTCAAAACATAGTCAGTAACAATAGTCAGTCTTTTTGTACTTAAGTCGGCATTGTGCCTTTTGTATTTAATTCCGATGGAATTTCTGTGTTTCGCGTCATAAGAAGGTCAGAGGGATACATTAAACCTAAAGTGAAGCATCGGAATCTATAACTAGTGTCACAGGAATGGTTCAAAACATAGTCAGTAAGAAGAGTCAGTCCTCATGTACTTAAGTCGGCATTGTGCCTTTTGTATTTAATTCCGATGCAATTTCTGTGTTTCATCGTCAATAAGAAGGTCCAAATGATACAGTAAACCTGAAGAGAAGCATCGGAATCTATAACTAGTGTCACAGGAATGGTTCTAAACATAGTCAGTAAGAAGAGTCAGTCTTCTTGTACTTAAGTCGGCATATTTGCCTAATCTATTTAATACCAATGCAATTTCAGTGTTTCATCGACAATAAGAAGGTCCAAGGGATACAGTAAACCTGAAGTGAAGCATCGGAATCTATAACTAGTGTCACAGGAAGGGTTCAAAACATAGTCAGTAACAAGAGTCAGTCTTTTTGTACTTAAGTCGGCATTGTGTCTTTTGTATTTAATTCCGATGTAATTTCTGTGTTTCATCGTCAATAAGAAGGTCAGAGGGATACAGTAAACCAGAGTGAAGTATCGGAATCTATAAGTAGTGTCAATGGAATGGTTCAAAACATACACAGTAAGAAGAGTCAGTCTTCTTGTACTTAAGTCGGCATTGTGCCTTTTGTAATTAATTCCGGTGCAATTTCTGTGTCTCATCGTCCATAAGAAGGTCAGAGGGATACAGTAAACCTAAAGTGAAGCTTCGGAATCTATAACTAGTGTCACAGGAATGGTTCAAAACATAGTCAGTAAGAAGAGTCAGTCTTCTTGTCCTTAAGTCGGCATTGTGTTTTTGTATTTAATTCTGATGCAATTTCTGTGTTTCATCGTCAATAAGAAGGTCAGAGGGATGCAGTAAACCTGAAGTGAAGCATCAGAATCTATAACTAGTGTCACAGGAATGATTCAAAACATAGACAGTAGGAAGAGTCAGTCTTCTTGTATTTAAGTCGGCATTGTGCCTTTTCTATTTAATTCCGATGCAATTTCTGTGTTTCATCGTCAATACGAAGGTCAGATGCATACAGTAAACCTGAAGTGAAACATCGGAATCTATAACTAGTGTCACAGGAATGGTTCAAAACATAGACAGTAGGAAGAGTCAGTCTTCTTGTACTTAAGTCGGCATTGTGCCCTTTGTATTTAATTCCGATGCATTTTCTGTGTTTCATCGTCAATACGAAGGTCCAAGGGATACAGTAAACCTGGAGTGAAGCATCGGAATCTATAACTAGTGTCACAGGAATGGTCCAAAGCATAGACAGTAAGAAGATACAGTCTTCTTGTACTTAAGTCGGCATTGTGCCTTTTGTATTTAATTCCGGTGCAATTTCTGTGTTTCATCGTCAATAAGAAGGTCAGAGGGATCAGTAAACCTGAAGTGAATCATAGGATTCTGTAACTAGTGTCACAGGAATGGTTCAAAACATAGTCAGTAAGAAGAGTCAGTCTTCTTGTACTTAAGTCGGCATTGTGCCTTTTGTATTTAATTCCGATGCAATTTCTGTGTTTCATCGTCAATAAGAAGGTCCAAGAGATACTGTAAACATGACGTGAAGCATCGGAATCTATAACTAGTGTCATAGGAATGGTTCAAAACATAGACAGTAAGAAGAGTCAGTCTTCTTGTACTTAAGTCGGCATTGTGCTATTTGTATTTAATTCCAATGCAATTTCTGTAATTTATCGACAATAAGAAGGTAAGAGGAATACAGTAAACCTGAAGTGAAGAATCGGTATCTATAACTAGTGTCACTGGTATGGTTCAAAGCATAGTCAGTAAGAAAAGTCAGTCTTCTTGTACTTGAGCCGGCATTGTGCTTTTTGTATTAAATTCCGATGCAGTATCTGTGTTTCATCGTCAATAAGAAGGTCCAAGGGATACAGTAAACCTGAAGTCAAGCATCGGAATCTATAACTAGTGTCACAGGAATGGTTCAAACATAGACAGTAAGAAGGGTCAGTATTCTTGTACTTAAGTCGGCATTGTGATTTTTCTATTTGATTCCGATGCAATATCTGTGTTTCATCGTCAATAAGGACGTCTGAGGGATGCAGTAAACCTGAAGTGAAGCATCGGAATCTATAACTAGTGTCACAGGAATGGTTCAAAATTTAGTCAGTAAGAAGAGTCAGTCTTTTTGTACTTAAGTCGGCATTGTGCATTTAGTATTTACTTCCGATGTAATTTCTGTGTTTCATCGTCAATGAGAAGGTCCAAATGATACAGTAAACCTGAACTGAAGCGTCGGAATCTATAACTAGTGTCACAGGAATGGATCAAAACATAGACAGTAAGAAGAGTCGATCTTCTTGTACTTAAGTCGGTATTGTGCCTTTTGTATTTAATTCCGATGCAATTTCTGTGTTTCATCGTCAATAAGGTCAGAGGGATACAGTAAACCTGAAGTGAAGCATCGGAATCTATAATTAGTGTCACAGGAATGGTTCTACACATAGACAGTAGGAAGAGTCAGTCTTCTTGTACTTTAGGCGGCATTTTGCCTTTTGTATTTAATTCCGATGCAATTTCAGTGTTTCATAGTCAATAAGATGGTCCAAGGGATAGAGTTAACCTGGAGTGAAGCATCGGACTCTATAACTAGTGTCAATGGAATGGTTCAAAACATAGACAGTAAGAAGAGTCAGTCTTCTTGTACTTAAGTCGGCATTGTGAATCTTGTATTTAATTCCGGTGCAATTTTGTGCGTTTCATTGTCAATAAGAAGGGCAGAGGGATACAGTAAACCCGGAGTGAATCATCGGAATCTATAACTTGTGTCACAGGATTGGTTCAAAGCATAGACAGTAGGAAGAGTCAGTCTTCTTATATTTAAGTCGGCATTGTGCCTTTTCTATTTAATTCCGATGCAATTTTTTGTGTTTCATCGTCAATAAGAAGGTCAGATGCATACAGTAAACCTGAAGTGAAGCATCGGAATCTATAACTAGTGTCACAGGAATGGTTCAAAACATAGACTGTAGGAAGAGTCAGTCGCCTTGTACTTAAGTCGGCATTGTGACTTTTGTATTTAATTCCAATGCATTTTCTGTGTTTCATCGTCAATACGAAGGTCCAAGGGATACAGTAAACCTGGAGTGAAGCATCGGAATCTATAACTAGTGTCACAGGAATGGTTCAAATCATAGACAGTAAGAAGATACAATCTTCTTGTACTTAAGTCGGCATTGTGCCTTTTCTATTTAATTCCGATGCAATTTCTGTGTTTCATCGTCAATAAGAAGGTGCAAGAGATACAGTAAACGTGGAGTGTAGCATCGGAATCTATAACTAGTGTCACAGGAATGGTTCAAAACATAGTCAGTAAGAAGAGTCAGTCTTCATATACTTAAGTCGGCATTGTGCCTTTTGATATAATTCCGGTGCAATTTCTGTGCTTCGTCGTCAATAAGAAGGTCCAAGGAATACAGTAAACCTGAAGTGAAGCATCGGAATCTATAACTAGTGTCACAGGAATGGTTCAAAACATAGTCAGTAAGAAGAGTCAGTCTTCATGTACTTAAGTCGACATTGTGCCTTTTGTATATAATTCCGATGCAATTTCTGTGTTTCATCGTCAATAAGAAGGTCCAAGGGATACAGTAAACCTGAAAAGAAGCATCGGAATCTATAACTAGTGTCACAGGAATGGTTCTAAACATAGTCAGTAAGAAGAGTCAGTCTTCTTGTACTTAAGTCGGCATATTTGCCTAATCTATTTAATACCAATGCAATTTCCGTGTTTCATCGACAATAAGAAGGTCCAAGGGATACAGTAAACCTAAAGTGAAGCATCGGAATCTTTAAATTAGTGTCAATGGAATGGTTCAAAGCATAGACAGTTAGAAGTGTCAGTCTTCATGTACTTAATTCGGCATTGTGCCTCTTGTATTTAATTCCGACGCAATTTCTGTGTTTCATCGTCAATAAGAAGGTCCAAGGGATACAGCAAACCTGAAGTGAAACATCGGAATCAGTAACTAGTGTCAATGGAATGTTTCTAAACATAGACAGTAAGAAGAATCAGTCTTCATGTGCTTAAGTCGGCATTGTGCCATTTGTATTTAGTTCCGATGCAATTTCTGTGTTTCATCGTGAATTAGAAGGTCAGAGGGATATAGTAAACCTGAAGTGAAGCATCGGAATCTATAACTAGTGTCACAGGAATGGTTCAAAACATAGTCAGTAAGAAGAGTCAGTCTTCTTGTCCATAAGTCGGCATTGTGCCTTTTGTATTTATTCCGATGCAATTTCTGTGTTTCATCGTGAATAAGAATCAGAGGGATACAGTAAACCTGAAGTGAAGCATCGGAATCTATAACTAGTGTCATAGGAATGGTTCCAAACATATACAGGAAGAAGAGTCAGCCTTCTTGTACTTAAGTCATCATTGTGCCTTTTCTATTTAATTCCGACTTAATTTCTGTGTTTCATCGTCAATAACAAGGTCAGAGTGATGCAGTAAACCTGAAGTGAAGCATTGGAATCTGTAACTAGTGTCACAGTTATGGTTCAAAACATAGTCAGTAACAAGAGTCAGTCTTTTTGTACTTAAGTCGGCATTGTGCCTTTTGTATTTAATTCCGATGTAATTTCTGTGTTTCATCGTCAATAAGAAGGTCAGAGGGATACTGTAAACCAGAGTGAAGCATCGGAATCTATAAGTAGTGTCAATGGAATTGTTCAAAACATACACAGTAAGAAGAGTCAGTCTTCTTGTACTTAAGTCGGCATTGTGCTTTTTGTATTTAATTCCGGTGCAATCTCTGTGTCTCATCGTCTATAAGAAGGTCACAGGGATACAGTAATCCTAAAGTGAAGCATCGGAATCTATAACTAGTGTCACAGGAGTGGTTCAAAACATAGTCAGTAAGAAGAGTCAGTCTTCTTGTCCTTAAGTCGGCATTGTGCCTTTTGTATTTAATTCCGATGCTATTACTGTGTTTCATCGTCAATAAGAAGGTCCAAGGGCTACAGTAAACCTGGAGTGAAGCATCGGAATCAGTAACTAGTGTCACAGGAATGGTTCAAAACATAGTCTGTAGGAAGAGTCAGTCTTCTTGTACTTAAGTCGGCGTTGTGACTTTTGTATTTAATTCCAAGGCATTTTCTGTGCTTCATCGTCAATACGAAGGTCCAAGGGATTGAGTAAACCTGGAGTGAAGCATCGGAATCTATAACTAGTGTCACAGGAATGGTTCAAAACATAGACAGTAAGAAGATACAGTCTTCTTGTACTTAAGTCGGCATTGTGCCTTTTGATTTAATTCCGATGCAATTTCTCTGTTTCATCGTCAATAAGAAGGTCCAAGGGATACAGTAAACCTGAAGTGAAGCATCGGAATCTATAACTAGTGTCACAGGAATGGTTCAAAACATAGTCAGTAAGAAGAGTCAGTCTTCATGTACTTAAGTCGGCATTGTGCCTTTTGTATTGAATTCCGATGCAATTTCTGTGTTTCATCGTCAATAAGAAGGTCCAAGGGATACAGTAACGCTGAAGAGAAGCATCGGAATCTCTAACTAGTGTCACAGGAATGGTTCTAAACATAGTCAGTAAGAAGAGTCAGTCTTCTTGTACTTAAGTCGGCATATTTGCCTAATCTATTTAATACCAATGCAATTTCAGTGTTTCATCGACAATAAGAAGGTCTAAGGGATACAGTAAACCTGGAGTGAAGCATCGGAATCTTTAACTAGTGTCAGTGGAATGGTTCAAAGCATAGACAGTACGACGAGTCAGTCTTCATGTACTTAATTCGGCATTGAGCCTTTTGTATTTAATTCCGATGCAATTTCTGTGTTTCATCGTCAATATAAAGGTCCAAGGGAAACAGTAAACCTGGAGTGAAGCATCGGAATCTATAACTAGTGTCACAGGAATGGTTCAAAGCATAGACAGTAAGAAGATACAGTCTTCTTGTACTTAAGTCGGCCATGTGCCTTTTCTATTATTTCCGATGCAATTTCTGTGTTTCATCGTCAATACGAAGGTCAGATGCATACAGTAAACCTGAAGTGAAGCATCGGAATCTTTAACTAGTGTCACAGGAATGGTTCCAAACATAGACAGTAGGATGAGTCAGTCTTCTTGTACTTAAGTCGGCATTGTGCCTTTTGTATTTAATTCCGATGCATTTTCTGTGTTTCATCGTCAATACGAAGGTCCAAGGGATACAGTAAACCTGGAGTGAAGCATCGGAATCTATAACAAGTGTCACAGGAATGGTTCAAAGCATAGACAGTAAGAAGATACAGTCTTCTTTTACTTAAGTCGGCATTGTGCCTTTTCTATTTAATTCCGATGCAATTTCTGTGTTTCATCGTCTATAAGAAGGTCCAAGGGATACAGTAAACCTGAAGTAAAGCATCGGAATCTATAAGTAGTGTCACAGGAATGGTTCAAAGCATAGTCAGTAAGAAGAGTCGGTCTTCATGTACTTAAGTCGGCATTGTGCCTTTGGTATTTAATTCCGGTGCAATTTCTGTGTTTCATCGTCAATAAGAAGGTCAGAGGGATCAGTAAACCTGAAGTGAATCATAGGATTCTGTAACTAGTGTCACAGGAATGGTTCAAAACATAGTCAGTAAGAAGAGTCAGTCTTCTAGTTCTTAAGTCGGCATTGTGCCTTTTGTATTTAATTCCGATGCAATTTCTGTGTTTCATCGTCAATAAGAAGGTCCAAGAGATACTGTAAACATGACGTGAAGCATCGGAATCTATAACTAGTGTCATAGGAATGGTTCAAAACATAGACAGTAAGAAGAGTCAGTCTTCTTGTACTTAAGTCGGCATTGTGCTATTTGTATTTAATTCCAATGCAATTTCTGTAATTTATCGACTATAAGAAGGTAAGAGGAATACAGTAAACCTGAAGTGAAGAATCGGTATCTATAACTAGTGTCACTGGTATGGTTCAAAGCATAGTCAGTAAGAAAAGTCAGTCTTCTTGTACTTGAGCCGGCGCTGTGCTTTTTGTATTAAATTCCGATGCAGTATCTGTGTTTCATCGTCAATAAGAAGGTCCAAGGGATACAGTAAACCTGAAGTCAAGCATCGGAATCTATAACTAGTGTCACAAGAATGGTTCAAACATAGACAGTAAGAAGGGTCAGTATTCTTGTACTTAAGTCGGCATTGTGATTTTTCTATTTGATTCCCATGCAATATCTGTGTTTCATCGTCAATAAGGAGGTCAGGGGGATGCAGTAAACCTGAAGTGAAGCATCGGAATCTATAACTAGTGTCACAGGAATGGTTCAAAATTTAGTCAGTAAGAAGAGTCAGTCTTTTTGTACTTAAGTCGGCATTGTGCATTTAGTATTTACTTCCGATGTAATTTCTGTGTTTCATCGTCAATGAGAAGGTCCAAATGATACAGTAAACCTGAACTGAAGCATCGGAATCTATAACTAGTGTCACAGGAATGGATCAAAACATAGACAGTAAGAAGAGTCTATCTTCTTGTACTTAAGTCGGTATTGTGCCTTTTGTATTTAATTCCGATGCAATTTATGTGTTTCATCGTCAATAAGGTCAGAGGGATACAGTAAACCTGAAGTGAAGCATCGGAATCTATAACTAGTGTCACAGGAATGGTTCTACACATAGACAGTAGGAAGAGTCAGTCTTCTTGTACTTTAGGCGGCATTTTGCCTTTTGTATTTAATTCCGATGCAATTTCAGTGTTTCATAGTCAATAAGATGGTCCAAGGGATAGAGTTAACCTGGAGTGAAGCATCGGAATCTATAACTAGTGTCAATGGAATGGTTCAAAACATAGACAGTAAGAAGAGTCAGTCTTCTTGTACTGAAGTCGGCATTGTGAATCTTGTATTTAATTCCGGTGCAATTTTGTGCGTTTCATTGTCAATAAGAAGGGCAGAGGGATACAGTAAACCCAGAGAGAATCATCGGAATCTATAACTTGTGTCACAGGATTGGTTCAAAGCATAGACAGTAGGAAGAGTCAGTCTTCTTATATTTAAGTCGGCATTGTGCCTTTTCTATTTAATTCCGATGCAATTTTTTGTGTTTCATCGTCAATAAGAAGGTCAGATGCATACAGTAAACCTGAAGTGAAGCATCGGAATCTATAACTAGTGTCACAGGAATGGTTCAAAACATAGACTGTAGGAAGAGTCAGTCGCCTTGTACTTAAGTCGGCATTGTGACTTTTGTATTTAATTCCAATGCATTTTCTGTGTTTCATCGTCAATACGAAGGTCCAAGGGATACAGTAAACCTGGAGTGAAGCATCGGAATCTATAACTAGTGTCACAGGAATGGTTCAAATCATAGACAGTAAGAAGATACAGTCTTCTTGTACTTAAGTCGGCATTGTGCCTTTTCTATTTAATTCCGATGCAATTTCTGTGTTTCATCGTCAATAAAAAGGTGCAAGAGATACAGTAAACGTGGAGTGTAGCATCGGAATCTATAACTAGTGTCACAGGAATGGTTCAAAACATAGTCAGTAAGAAGAGTCAGTCTTCATGTACTTAAGTCGGCATTGTGCCTTTTGATTTAATTCCGATGCAATTTCTGTGCTTCGTCGTCAATAAGAAGGTCCAAGGAATACAGTAAACCTGAAGTGAAGCATCGGAATCTATAACTAGTGTCACAGGAATGGTTCAAAACATAGTCAGTAAGAAGAGTCAGTCTTCATGTACTTAAGTCGACATTGTGCCTTTTGTATATAATTCCGATGCAATTTCTGTGTTTCATCGTCAATAAGAAGGTCCAAGGGATACAGTAAACCTGAAAAGAAGCATCGGAATCTATAACTAGTGTCACAGGAATGGTTCTAAACATAGTCAGTAAGAAGAGTCAGTCTTCTTGTACTTAAGTCGGCATATTTCCTAATCTATTTAATACCAATGCAATTTCAGTGTTTCATCGACAATAAGAAGGTCCAAGGGATACAGTAAACCTAAAGTGAAGCATCGGAATCTTTAAATTAGTGTCAATGGAATGGTTCACAGCATAGACAGTTAGAAGTGTCAGTCTTCATGTACTTAATTCGGCATTGTGCCTCTTGTATTTAATTCCGACGCAATTTCTGTGTTTCATCGTCAATAAGAAGGTCCAAGGGATACAGCAAACCTGAAGTGAAACATCGGAATCTGTAACTAGTGTCAATGGAATGTTTCTAAACATAGACAGTAAGAAGAATCAGTCTTCATGTGCTTAAGTCGGCATTGTGCCATTTGTATTCCGATGCAATTTCTGTGTTTCATCGTGAATTAGAAGGTCAGAGGGATATAGTAAACCTGAAGTGAAGCATCGGAATCTATAACTAGTGTCACAGGAATGGTTCAAAACATAGTCAGTAAGAAGAGTCAGTCTTCTTGTCCATAAGTCGGCATTGTGCCTTTTGTATTTATTCCGATGCAATTTCTGTGTTTCATCGTGAATAAGAAGGTCAGAGGGATACAGTAAACCTGAAGTGAAGCATCGGAATCTATAACTAGTGTCATCTGAATGGTTCCAAACATATACAGGAAGAAGAGTCAGTCTTCTTGTTCTTAAGTCATCATTGTGCCTTTTCTATTTAATTCCGATGCAATTTCTGTGTTTCATCGTCAATAACAAGGTCAGAGTGATGCAGTAAACCTGAAGTGAAGCATTGGAATCTGTAACTAGTGTCACAGTTATGGTTCAAAACATAGTCAGTAACAAGAGTCAGTCTTTTTGTACTTAAGTCGGCATTGTGCCTTTTGTATTTAATTCCGATGTAATTTCTGTGTTTCATCGTCAATAAGAAGGTCAGAGGGATACTGTAAACCAGAGTGAAGCATCGGAATCTATAAGTAGTGTCAATGGAATTGTTCAAAACATACACAGTAGGAAGAGTCAGTCTTCTTGTACTTAAGTCGGCATTGTGCTTTTTGTATTTAATTCCGGTGCAATCTCTGTGTCTCATCGCCTATAAGAAGGTCACAGGGATACAGTAAACCTAAAGTGAAGCATCGGAATCTATAACTAGTGTCACAGGAATGGTTCAAAACATAGTCAGTAACAAGAGTCAGTCTTCTTGTCCTTAAGTCGGCATTGTGCCTTTTGTATTTAATTCCGATGCTATTACTGTGTTTCATCGTCAATAAGAAGGTCCAAGGGCTACAGTAAACCTGGAGTGAAGCATCGGAATCAGTAACTAGTGTCACAGGAATGGTTCAAAACATAGTCTGTAGGAAGAGTCAGTCTTCTTGTACTTAAGTCGGCATTGTGACTTTTGTATTTAATTCCAAGGCATTTTCTGTGCTTCATCGTCAATACGAAGGTCCAAGGGATTGAGTAAACCTGGAGTGAAGCATCGGAATCTATAACTAGTGTCACAGGAATGGTTCTAAACATAGTCAGTAAGAAGAATCAGTCTTCTTGTACTTAAGTCGGCATATTTGCCTAATCTATTTAATACCAATGCAATTTCAGTGTTTCATCGACAATAAGAAGGTCCAAGGGATACAGTAAACCTGGAGTGAAGCATCGGAATCTTTAACTAGTGTCAATGGAATGGTTCAAAGCATAGACAGTAAGACGAGTCAGTCTTCATGTACTTAATTCGGCATTGAGCCTTTTGTATTTAATTCCGATGCAATTTCTGTGTTTCATCGTCAATATAAAGGTCCAAGGGAAACAGTAAACCTGGAGTGAAGCATCGGAATCTATAACTAGTGTCACAGGAATGGTTCAAAGCATAGACAGTAAGAAGATACAGTCTTCTTGTACTTAAGTCGGCCATGTGCCTTTTCTATTTAATTCCGATGCAATTTCTGTGTTTCATCGTCAATACGAAGGTCAGATGCATACAGTAAACCTGAAGTGAAGCATCGGAATCTTTAACTAGTGTCACAGGAATGGTTCCAAACATAGACAGTAGGAAGAGTCAGTCTTCTTGTACTTAAGTCGGCATTGTGCCTTTTGTATTTAATTCCGATGCATTTTCTGTGTTTCATCGTCAATACGAAGGTCCAAGGGATACAGTAAACCTGGAGTGAAGCATCGGAATCTATAACAAGTGTCACAGGAATGGTTCAATGCATAGACAGTAAGAAGATACAGTCTTCTTTTACTTAAGTCGGCATTGTGCCTTTTCTATTTAATTCCGATGCAATTTCTGTGTTTCATCGTCTATAAGAAGGTCCAAGGGATACAGTAAACCTGAAGTAAAGCATCGGAATCTATAAGTAGTGTCACAGGAATGGTTCAAAGCATAGTCAGTAAGAAGAGTCGGTCTTCATGTACTTAAGTCGGCATTGTGCCTTTTGTATATAATTCCGGTGCAATTTCTGTGTTTCATCGTCAATAAGAAGGTCAGAGGGATACAGTAAACCTGAAGTGAATCATAGGATTCTGTAACTAGTGTCACAGGAATGGTTCAAAACATAGTCAGTAAGAAGAGTCAGTCTTCTTGTACTTAAGTCGGCATTGTGCCTTTTGTGTTTAATTCCGATGCAATTTCTGTGTTTCATCGTCAATAAGAAGGTCCAAGGGATACTGTAAACATGACGTGAAGCATCGGAATCTATAACTAGTGTCATCGGAATGGTTCAAAACATAGACAGTAAGAAGAGTCAGTCTTCTTGTACTTAAGTCGGCATTGTGAATCTTGTATTTAATTCCGGTGCAATTTTGTGCGTTTCATTGTCAATAAGAAGGGCAGAGGGATACAGTAAACCCGGAGGGAAGCATCGGTATCTATAACTTGTGTCACAGGATTGGTTCAAAGCATAGACAGTAGGAAGAGTCAGTCTTCTTGTACTTAAGTCGGCATTGTGCCATTTGTATTTAATTCCGATGCAATTTCTGTGATTCATCGTCAATAAGAAGGTCCAAGGGATACAGTAAACCTGAAGTGAATCATCGGAATCTACAACTAGTGTCACAGGAATGGTACAAATCATAGACAGTAAGAAGAGTCAGTCTTCTTGTACTTATGTCGGCATTGTGCATTTTCTATTTAATTCCGATGCAGCTTCTGTGTTTCTTCGTCAATAAGAGGGTCAGAGGGATACAGTAAACCTGAAGTGAAGCATCGGAATCTATAACTAGTGTCACAGGAATGGCTGAAAACATAGTCTGTAAGAAGAGTCAGTCTTCCTGTCCTTAAGTCGGCATTGTGCGTTTTGTATTTAATTCCGATGCAATTCCTGTGTTTCATCGTCAATTAGAAGGTTCAAGGGATAGAGTAAACCTGAAGAGAAGCATCGGAATCTATAACTAGTGTCACAGGAATGGTTCAAAGCATAGTCAGTAAGATGAGTCAGTCTTCTTGTACCTAAGTCGACATTGTGCCGCTTGTATTTAATTCCGATGCAATGACTGTGTTTCATCGTCAATAAGAAGGTCAGAGGGATACAGTAACCCTGAAGTGAAGCATCGGAATCTATAACTAGTGTCACAGAATTGGTTCAAAACATAGTCAGTAAGAAGGGTCACTCCTCTTGTACTTAAGTCGGCAATGTGCCTTTTGTATTTAATTCCGATGCCATTTCTGTGTTTCATCGTCAGTAAGAAAGTCGGAGGGATACAGTAAACATGAGGTCAAGCCTCGGAATCTATACTTAGTGTCAAAGGGATGGTTCAAATCATAGACAGTAAGAAGGGTCAGTCTTCTTGTACTTATGTCGGCATTGTGCATTTTCTATTTTATTCCGATGCAATTTATGTGTTTCATCGTCAATAAGAAGGTCGGAGGGATACAGTAAACCTGAAGTGAATCATCGGAATCTATAACTAATGTCAAAGGAATGGTTCAAAACATAGTCAGTAAGAAGAGTCAGTCTTCTTCTCCTTAAGTCGGCAAATTTGCTTTTTGTATTTAATTCCTATGCACTTTCTGTGTTTCATCGTCAATAAGAAGGTCCAAGGGATACAGTAAACCTGGAGTGAAGCATGGGAATCTATAACTAGTGTCACAGAAATGTTTCAAAACACAGACAGTAAGAAGTGTCAGTCTTCATGTACCTAAGTCGGCATTGTGCCTTTTGTTTTTAATTCCGATTCAATTTCTGTGTTTCATCGTCAATAAGATGGTCCAAGGGATACAGTGAACCTGGAGTGTAGCATCGGAATCTATAACTAGTGTCAATGGAATGGCTCAAAACATACACAGTAGGGAGAGTCAGTCTTCTTGTACTAAAGTCGGCATTGTGCCTTTTGTATTTAATTCCGGTGCAATTTCTGTGTTTCATCGTCAATAGGAAGGTCAGAGGGACACAGTAAACCTGAAGTGAAGCATTGGAATCTATAACTAGTGTCACTGGAATGGTACAAAACATGGTCAGTAAGAAGAGTCAGTCTTCTTGTCCTTAAGTCGGCCTTGCGCTTTTTTTGTATTTAATTCCAATGCAATTTCTGTGTTTCATCGTCAATAAGAAGGTCCAAGGGATACAGTAAACCTGGAGTGAAGCATCGGAACCTATAACTTGTGTCACAGGAATGGTTCAAAGCATAGACAGTACCTAAGTCGGCATTGTGCCTTTTGTATTTAATTTCGATGCAAATTCTGTTTTTCATCGTCAATAAGAAGGTTCAAGGGATTGAGTAAACCTGAAGTGAAGCATCGGCATCTATAACTAGTGTCACAGGAATGGCTCAAATCATAGACAGTAAGAAGAGTCAGTCTTCATGTACTTAAGTCGGCATTGTGCCTTTTGTATTTTATTCCGATGCAATTTCTGTGTTTCATCGTTAATAAGAAGGTCCAAGGGATACAGTAAACCTGAAGTGAAGCATCGCAATCTATAACTAGTGTCACAGGAATGGTTCAAATCTGAGTCAGTAAAAAGAGTCAGTCATCTTGTACTTAAGTCGGCATTGTGTCTTTTCTATTTAATTCCGATGCAATTTCAGTGTTTCATCGTCAATTAGAAGGTCCGAGGGATACTGTAAACCTGGAGTGAATCATCGGATTCCATAACTAGTGTCAATGGAATGGTTCAAAACAGAGACAGTAGGAAGAGTCAGTCTTCTTGTACTTAAGTCGGCATTGTGCCTTTTGTATTTAATTCCGGTGCAATTTCTGTGTTTCATCGTCAATAGGAAGGTCAGAGGGATACAGTAAACCTAAAGTGAAGCATCGGAATCTATAACTAGTGTCACTGGAATGGTTCAAAACATAGTCAGTAAGAAGAGTCAGTCTTCTTGTCCATAAGTCGGCCTTCTGCCTTTTGTATTTAATTCCAATGCAATTTCTATGTTTAATCGTCAATAAGAAGGTCCAAGGGATACAGTAATCCTGGAGTGAAGCATCGGAATCTATAACTAGTGGCACAGGAATGGTTCAAAACATAGACAGTAAGAAGTGTCAGTCTTCATGTGCCTAAGTCGGCATTGTGCCTTTTGTTTTTAATTCCGATTCAATTTCTGTGTTTCATCGTCAATAAGAAGGTTCAGGGGATACAGTAAACCTGAAGTGAAGCATCGGTATTTATAACTAGTGTCTCAGGAATGGTTCAAAACGTAGTCAGTGAGAAGAGTCAGTCTTCATGTACTTAAGTCGGCATTGTGCCTTTTGTATTTAATTCCGATGCAATTTCTGTGTTTCATCGATAATAAGAAGGTCCAAGGGATACAGTAAACCTGAAGTGAAGCATCGCAATCTATAACTAGTGTCACAGGAATGGTTCAAATCATAGTCAGTAAGAAGAGTCAGTCTTCATGTACTTAAGTCGGCATTGTGTCTTTTCTATTTAATTCCGATGCAATTTCAGTGTTTCATCGTCAATAAGAAGGTCCAAAAGATACAGTAAACCTGGAGTGAAGCATCGGAATCTATAACTAGTGTCAATAGAATGGCTCAAAACATAGACAGTAATTAGAGTCAGTCTTCTTGTACTAAAGTCGGCATTGTGCCTTTTGTATTTAATTCCGGTGCAATTTCTGTGTTTCATCGTCAATAGGAAGGTCAGAGGGACACAGTAAACCTGAAGTGAAGCATTGGAATCTATAACTAGTGTCGTTGGAATGGTACAAAACATGGTCAGTAAGAAGAGTCAGTCTTCTTGTCCATAAGTCGGCCTTGCGCTTTTTTTGTATTTAATTCCAATGCAATTTCTGTGTTTCATCGTCAATAAGAAGGTCCAATGGATACAGTAAACCTGGAGTGAAGCATCGGAATCTATAACTTGTGTCACAGGAATGGTTCAAAACATAGACAGTACCTAAGTCGGCATTGTGCCTTTTGTATTTAATTCCGATGCAAATTCTGTGTTCCATCGTCAATAATAAGGTCCAAGGGATACAGGAAACCTGAAGTGAACCATCGGAATCTATAACTAGTGTCACAGGAATGGTTCAAAACATAGTCAGTAAGAAGAGTCAGTCTTCATGTACTTAAGTCGGCATTGTGCCTTTTGTATTTAATTCCGGTGCAATTTCTGTGTTTCATCGTCAATAGGAAGGTCAGAGGGACACAGTAAACCTGAAGTGAAGCATTGGAATCTATAACTAGTGTCACTGGAATGGTACAAAACATGGTCAGTAAGAAGAGTCAGTCTTCTTGTCCTTAAGTCGGCCTTGCGCTTTTTTTGTATTTAATTCCAATGCAATTTCTGTGTTTCATCGTCAATAAGAAGGTCCAAGGGATACAGTAAACCTGGAGTGAAGCATCGGAACCTATAACTTGTGTCACAGGAATGGTTCAAAGCATAGACAGTACCTAAGTCGGCATTGTGCCTTTTGTAATTAATTTCGATGCAAATTCTGTTTTTCATCGTCAATAAGAAGGTTCAAGGGATTGAGTAAACCTGAAGTGAAGCATCGGCATCTATAACTAGTGTCACAGGAATGGCTCAAATCATAGACAGTAAGAAGAGTCAGTCTTCATGTACTTAAGTCGGCATTGTGCCTTTTGTATTTTATTCCGATGCAATTTCTGTGTTTCATCGTTAATAAGAAGGTCCAAGGGATACAGTAAACCTGAAGTGAAGCATCGCAATCTATAACTAGTGTCACAGGAATGGTTCAAATCTGAGTCAGTAAAAAGAGTCAGTCATCTTGTACTTAAGTCGGCATTGTGTCTTTTCTATTTAATTCCGATGCAATTTCAGTGTTTCATCGTCAATTAGAAGGTCCGAGGGATACTGTAAACCTGGAGTGAATCATCGGATTCCATAACTAGTGTCAATGGAATGGTTCAAAACAGAGACAGTAGGAAGAGTCAGTCTTCTTGTACTTAAGTCGGCATTGTGCCTTTTGTATTTAATTCCGGTGCAATTTCTGTGTTTCATCGTCAATAGGAAGGTCAGAGGGATACAGTAAACCTAAAGTGAAGCATCGGAATCTATAACTAGTGTCACTGGAATGGTTCAAAACATAGTCAGTAAGAAGAGTCAGTCTTCTTGTCCATAAGTCGGCCTTCTGCCTTTTGTATTTAATTCCAATGCAATTTCTATGTTTAATCGTCAATAAGAAGGTCCAAGGGATACAGTAATCCTGGAGTGAAGCATCGGAATCTATAACTAGTGGCACAGGAATGGTTCAAAACATAGACAGTAAGAAGTGTCAGTCTTCATGTGCCTAAGTCGGCATTGTGCCTTTTGTTTTTAATTCCGATTCAATTTCTGTGTTTCATCGTCAATAAGAAGGTTCAGGGGATACAGTAAACCTGAAGTGAAGCATCGGTATTTATAACTAGTGTCTCAGGAATGGTTCAAAACGTAGTCAGTGAGAAGAGTCAGTCTTCATGTACTTAAGTCGGCATTGTGCCTTTTGTATTTAATTCCGATGCAATTTCTGTGTTTCATCGATAATAAGAAGGTCCAAGGGATACAGTAAACCTGAAGTGAAGCATCGCAATCTATAACTAGTGTCACAGGAATGGTTCAAATCATAGTCAGTAAGAAGAGTCAGTCTTCATGTACTTAAGTCGGCATTGTGTCTTTTCTATTTAATTCCGATGCAATTTCAGTGTTTCATCGTCAATAAGAAGGTCCAAAAGATACAGTAAACCTGGAGTGAAGCATCGGAATCTATAACTAGTGTCAATAGAATGGCTCAAAACATAGACAGTAATTAGAGTCAGTCTTCTTGTACTAAAGTCGGCATTGTGCCTTTTGTATTTAATTCCGGTGCAATTTCTGTGTTTCATCGTCAATAGGAAGGTCAGAGGGACACAGTAAACCTGAAGTGAAGCATTGGAATCTATAACTAGTGTCGTTGGAATGGTACAAAACATGGTCAGTAAGAAGAGTCAGTCTTCTTGTCCATAAGTCGGCCTTGCGCTTTTTTTGTATTTAATTCCAATGCAATTTCTGTGTTTCATCGTCAATAAGAAGGTCCAATGGATACAGTAAACCTGGAGTGAAGCATCGGAATCTATAACTTGTGTCACAGGAATGGTTCAAAACATAGACAGTACCTAAGTCGGCATTGTGCCTTTTGTATTTAATTCCGATGCAAATTCTGTGTTCCATCGTCAATAATAAGGTCCAAGGGATACAGGAAACCTGAAGTGAACCATCGGAATCTATAACTAGTGTCACAGGAATGGTTCAAAACATAGTCAGTAAGAAGAGTCAGTCTTCATGTACTTAAGTCGGCATTGTGCCTTTTGTATTTAATTCCGATGCAATTTCTGTGTTTCAACGTCAATAAGAAGGTCCAAGGGATACAGTAACCCTGAAGAGAAGCATCGGAATCTATAACTAGTGTCACAGGAATGGTTCTAAACATAGTCAGTAAGAAGAGTCAGTCTTCTTGTACTTAAGTCGGCATATTTGCCTAATCTATTTAATACCAATGCAATTTCAGTGTTTCATCGACAATAAGAAGGTCTAAGGGATACAGTAAACCTGGAGTGAAGCATCGGAATCTTTAACTAGTGTCAGTGGAATGGTTCAAAGCATAGACAGTATGACGAGTCAGTCTTCATGTACTTAATTCGGCATTGAGCCTTTTGTATTTAATTCCGATGCAATTTCTGTGTTTCATCGTCAATATAAAGGTCCAAGGGAAACAGTAAACCTGGAGTGAAGCATCGGAATCTATAACTAGTGTCACAGGAATGGTTCAAAGCATAGACAGTAAGAAGATACAGTCTTCTTGTACTTAAGTCGGCCATGTGCCTTTTCTATTATTTCCGATGCAATTTCTGTGTTTCATCGTCAATACGAAGGTCAGATGCATACAGTAAACCTGAAGTGAAGCATCGGAATCTTTAACTAGTGTCACAGGAATGGTTCCAAACATAGACAGTAGGAAGAGTCAGTCTTCTTGTACATAAGTCGGCATTGTGCCTTTTGTATTTAATTCCGATGCATTTTCTGTGTTTCATCGTCAATACGAAGGTCCAAGGGATACAGTAAACCTGGAGTGAAGCATCGGAATCTATAACAAGTGTCACAGGAATGGTTCAAAGCATAGACAGTAAGAAGATACAGTCTTCTTTTACTTAAGTCGGCATTGTGCCTTTTCTATTTAATTCCGATGCAATTTCTGTGTTTCATCGTCTATAAGAAGGTCCAAGGGATACAGTAAACCTGAAGTAAAGCATCGGAATCTATAAGTAGTGTCACAGGAATGGTTCAAAGCATAGTCAGTAAGAAGAGTCGGTCTTCATGTACTTAAGTCGGCATTGTGCCTTTGGTATTTAATTCCGGTGCAATTTCTGTGTTTCATCGTCAATAAGAAGGTCAGAGGGATCAGTAAACCTGAAGTGAATCATAGGATTCTGTAACTAATGTCACAGGAATGGTTCAAAACATAGTCAGTAAGAAGAGTCAGTCTTCTAGTTCTTAAGTCGGCATTGTGCCTTTTGTATTTAATTCCGATGCAATTTCTGTGTTTCATCGTCAATAAGAAGGTCCAAGAGATACTGTAAACATGACGTGAAGCATCGGAATCTATAACTAGTGTCATAGGAATGGTTCAAAACATAGACAGTAAGAAGAGTCAGTCTTCTTGTACTTAAGTCGGCATTGTGCTATTTGTATTTAATTCCAATGCAATTTCTGTAATTTATCGACAATAAGAAGGTAAGAGGAATACAGTAAACCTGAAGTGAAGAATCGGTATCTATAAGTAGTGTCACTGGTATGGTTCAAAGCATAGTCAGTAAGAAAAGTCAGTCTTCTTGTACTTGAGCCGGCATTGTGCTTTTTGTATTAAATTCCGATGCAGTATCTGTGTTTCATCGTCAATAAGAAGGTCCAAGGGATACAGTAAACCTGAAGTCAAGCATCGGAATCTATAACTAGTGTCACAGGAATGGTTCAAACATAGACAGTAAGAAGGGTCAGTATTCTTGTACTTAAGTCGGCATTGTGATTTTTCTATTTGATTCCCATGCAATATCTGTGTTTCATCGTCAATAAGGAGGTCAGAGGGATGCAGTAAACCTGAAGTGAAGCATCGGAATCTATAACTAGTGTCACAGGAATGGTTCAAAATTTAGTCAGTAAGAAGAGTCAGTCTTTTTGTACTTAAGTCGGCATTGTGCATTTAGTATTTACTTCCGATGTAATTTCTGTGTTTCATCGTCAATGAGAAGGTCCAAATGATACAGTAAACCTGAACTGAAGCATCGGAATCTATAACTAGTGTCACAGGAATGGATCAAAACATAGACAGTAAGAAGAGTCTATCTTCTTGTACTTAAATCGGTATTGTGCCTTTTGTATTTAATTCCGATGCAATTTCTGTGTTTCATCGTCAATAAGGTCAGAGGGATACAGTAAACCTGAAGTGAAGCATCGGAATCTATAACTAGTGTCACAGGAATGGTTCTACACATAGACAGTAGGAAGAGTCAGTCTTCTTGTACTTTAGGCGGCATTTTGCCTTTTGTATTTAATTCCGATGCAATTTCAGTGTTTCATAGTCAATAAGATGGTCCAAGGGATAGAGTTAACCTGGAGTGAAGCATCGGAATCTATAACTAGTGTCAATGGAATGGTTCAAAACATAGACAGTAAGAAGAGTCAGTCTTCTTGTACTGAAGTCGGCATTGTGAATCTTGTATTTAATTCCGGTGCAATTTTGTGCGTTTCATTGTCAATAAGAAGGGCAGAGGGATACAGTAAACCCGGAGTGAATCATCGGAATCTATAACTTGTGTCACAGGATTGGTTCAAATCATAGACAGTAGGATGAGTCAGTCTTCTTATATTTAAGTCGGCATTGTGCCTTTTCTATTTAATTCCGATGCAATTTTTTGTGTTTCATCGTCAATAAGAAGGTCAGATGCATACAGTAAACCTGAAGTGAAGCATCGGAATCTATAACTAGTGTCACAGGAATGGTTCAAAACATAGACTGTAGGAAGAGTCAGTCGCCTTGTACTTAAGTCGGCATTGTGACTTTTGTATTTAATTCCAATGCATTTTCTGTGTTTCATCGTCAATACGAAGGTCCAAGGGATACAGTAAACCTGGAGTGAAGCAACGGAATCTATAACTAGTGTCACAGGAATGGTTCAAATCATAGACAGTAAGAAGATACAGTCTTCTTGTACTTAAGTCGGCATTGTGCCTTTTCTATTTAATTCCGATGCAATTTCTGTGTTTCATCGTCAATAAGAAGGTGCAAGAGATACAGTAAACGTGGAGTGTAGCATCGGAATCTATAACTAGTGTCACAGGAATGGTTCAAAACATAGTCAGTAAGAAGAGTCAGTCTTCATGTACTTCAGTCGTCATTGTGCCTTTTGATTTAATTCCGATGCAATTTCTGTGCTTCGTCGTCAATAAGAAGGTCCAAGGAATACAGTAAACCTGAAGTGAAGCATCGGAATCTATAACTAGTGTCACAGGAATGGTTCAAAGCATAGTCAGTAAGAAGAGTCAGTCTTCATGTACTTAAGTCGACATTGTGCCTTTTGTATATAATTCCGATGCAATTTCTGTGTTTCATCGTCAATAAGAAGGTCCAAGGGATACAGTAAACCTGAAAAGAAGCATCGGAATCTATAACTAGTGTCACAGGAATGGTTCTAAACATAGTCAGTAAGAAGAGTCAGTCTTCTTGTACTTAAGTCGGCATATTTCCTAATCTATTTAATACCAATGCAATTTCAGTGTTTCATCGACAATAAGAAGGTCCAAGGGATACAGTAAACCTAAAGTGAAGCATCGGAATCTTTAAATTAGTGTCAATGGAATGGTTCACAGCATAGACAGTTAGAAGTGTCAGTCTTCATGTACTTAATTCGGCATTGTGCCTCTTGTATTTAATTCCGACGCAATTTCTGTGTTTCATCGTCAATAAGAAGGTCCAAGGGATACAGCAAACCTGAAGTGAAAGATCGGAATCTGTAACTAGTGTCAATGGAATGTTTCTAAACATAGACAGTAAGAAGAATCAGTCTTCATGTGCTTAAGTCGGCATTGTGCCATTTGTATTCCGATGCAATTTCTGTGTTTCATCGTGAATTAGAAGGTCAGAGGGATATAGTAAACCTGAAGTGAAGCATCGGAATCTATAACTAGTGTCACAGGAATGGTTCAAAACATAGTCAGTAAGAAGAGTCAGACTTCTTGTCCATAAGTCGGCATTGTGCCTTTTGTATTTATTCCGATGCAATTTCTGTGTTTCATCGTGAATAAGAAGGTCAGAGGGATACAGTAAACCTGAAGTGAAGCATCGGAATCTATAACTAGTGTCATAGGAATGGTTCAAAACATAGACAGTAAGAAGAGTCAGTCTTCTTGTACTTAAGTCGGCATTGTGCTATTTGTATTTAATTCCAATGCAATTTCTGTAATTTATCGACAATAAGAAGGTAAGAGGAATACAGTAAACCTGAAGTGAAGAATCGGTATCTATAAGTAGTGTCACTGGTATGGTTCAAAGCATAGTCAGTAAGAAAAGTCAGTCTTCTTGTACTTGAGCCGGCATTGTGCTTTTTGTATTAAATTCCGATGCAGTATCTGTGTTTCATCGTCAATAAGAAGGTCCAAGGGATACAGTAAACCTGAAGTCAAGCATCGGAATCTATAACTAGTGTCACAGGAATGGTTCAAACATAGACAGTAAGAAGGGTCAGTATTCTTGTACTTAAGTCGGCATTGTGATTTTTCTATTTGATTCCCATGCAATATCTGTGTTTCATCGTCAATAAGGAGGTCAGAGGGATGCAGTAAACCTGAAGTGAAGCATCGGAATCTATAACTAGTGTCACAGGAATGGTTCAAAATTTAGTCAGTAAGAAGAGTCAGTCTTTTTGTACTTAAGTCGGCATTGTGCATTTAGTATTTACTTCCGATGTAATTTCTGTGTTTCATCGTCAATGAGAAGGTCCAAATGATACAGTAAACCTGAACTGAAGCATCGGAATCTATAACTAGTGTCACAGGAATGGATCAAAACATAGACAGTAAGAAGAGTCTATCTTCTTGTACTTAAATCGGTATTGTGCCTTTTGTATTTAATTCCGATGCAATTTCTGTGTTTCATCGTCAATAAGGTCAGAGGGATACAGTAAACCTGAAGTGAAGCATCGGAATCTATAACTAGTGTCACAGGAATGGTTCTACACATAGACAGTAGGAAGAGTCAGTCTTCTTGTACTTTAGGCGGCATTTTGCCTTTTGTATTTAATTCCGATGCAATTTCAGTGTTTCATAGTCAATAAGATGGTCCAAGGGATAGAGTTAACCTGGAGTGAAGCATCGGAATCTATAACTAGTGTCAATGGAATGGTTCAAAACATAGACAGTAAGAAGAGTCAGTCTTCTTGTACTGAAGTCGGCATTGTGAATCTTGTATTTAATTCCGGTGCAATTTTGTGCGTTTCATTGTCAATAAGAAGGGCAGAGGGATACAGTAAACCCGGAGTGAATCATCGGAATCTATAACTTGTGTCACAGGATTGGTTCAAATCATAGACAGTAGGATGAGTCAGTCTTCTTATATTTAAGTCGGCATTGTGCCTTTTCTATTTAATTCCGATGCAATTTTTTGTGTTTCATCGTCAATAAGAAGGTCAGATGCATACAGTAAACCTGAAGTGAAGCATCGGAATCTATAACTAGTGTCACAGGAATGGTTCAAAACATAGACTGTAGGAAGAGTCAGTCGCCTTGTACTTAAGTCGGCATTGTGACTTTTGTATTTAATTCCAATGCATTTTCTGTGTTTCATCGTCAATACGAAGGTCCAAGGGATACAGTAAACCTGGAGTGAAGCAACGGAATCTATAACTAGTGTCACAGGAATGGTTCAAATCATAGACAGTAAGAAGATACAGTCTTCTTGTACTTAAGTCGGCATTGTGCCTTTTCTATTTAATTCCGATGCAATTTCTGTGTTTCATCGTCAATAAGAAGGTGCAAGAGATACAGTAAACGTGGAGTGTAGCATCGGAATCTATAACTAGTGTCACAGGAATGGTTCAAAACATAGTCAGTAAGAAGAGTCAGTCTTCATGTACTTCAGTCGGCATTGTGCCTTTTGATTTAATTCCGATGCAATTTCTGTGCTTCGTCGTCAATAAGAAGGTCCAAGGAATACAGTAAACCTGAAGTGAAGCATCGGAATCTATAACTAGTGTCACAGGAATGGTTCAAAGCATAGTCAGTAAGAAGAGTCAGTCTTCATGTACTTAAGTCGACATTGTGCCTTTTGTATATAATTCCGATGCAATTTCTGTGTTTCATCGTCAATAAGAAGGTCCAAGGGATACAGTAAACCTGAAAAGAAGCATCGGAATCTATAACTAGTGTCACAGGAATGGTTCTAAACATAGTCAGTAAGAAGAGTCAGTCTTCTTGTACTTAAGTCGGCATATTTCCTAATCTATTTAATACCAATGCAATTTCAGTGTTTCATCGACAATAAGAAGGTCCAAGGGATACAGTAAACCTAAAGTGAAGCATCGGAATCTTTAAATTAGTGTCAATGGAATGGTTCACAGCATAGACAGTTAGAAGTGTCAGTCTTCATGTACTTAATTCGGCATTGTGCCTCTTGTATTTAATTCCGACGCAATTTCTGTGTTTCATCGTCAATAAGAAGGTCCAAGGGATACAGCAAACCTGAAGTGAAAGATCGGAATCTGTAACTAGTGTCAATGGAATGTTTCTAAACATAGACAGTAAGAAGAATCAGTCTTCATGTGCTTAAGTCGGCATTGTGCCATTTGTATTCCGATGCAATTTCTGTGTTTCATCGTGAATTAGAAGGTCAGAGGGATATAGTAAACCTGAAGTGAAGCATCGGAATCTATAACTAGTGTCACAGGAATGGTTCAAAACATAGTCAGTAAGAAGAGTCAGTCTTCTTGTCCATAAGTCGGCATTGTGCCTTTTGTATTTATTCCGATGCAATTTCTGTGTTTCATCGTGAATAAGAAGGTCAGAGGGATACAGTAAACCTGAAGTGAAGCATCGGAATCTATAACTAGTGTCATAGGAATGGTTCCAAACATATACAGGAAGAAGAGTCAGTCTTCTTGTTCTTAAGTCATCATTGTGCCTTTTCTATTTAATTCCGATGCAATTTCTGTGTTTCATCGTCAATAACAAGGTCAGAGTGATGCAGTAAACCTGAAGTGAAGCATTGGAATCTGTAACTAGTGTCACAGTTATGGTTCAAAACATAGTCAGTAACAAGAGTCAGTCTTTTTGTACTTAAGTCGGCATTGTGCCTTTTGTATTTAATTCCGATGTAATTTCTGTGTTTCATCGTCAATAAGAAGGTCAGAGGGATACTGTAAACCAGAGTGAAGCATCGGAATCTATAAGTAGTGTCAATGCAATTGTTCAAAACATACACAGTAGGAAGAGTCAGTCTTCTTGTACTTAAGTCGGCATTGTGCTTTTTGTATTTAATTCCGGTGCAATCTCTGTGTCTCATCGCCTATAAGAAGGTCACAGGGATACAGTAAACCTAAAGTGAAGCATCGGAATCTATAACTAGTGTCACAGGAATGGTTCAAAACATAGTCAGTAAGAAGAGTCAGTCTTCTTGTCCTTAAGTCGGCATTGTGCCTTTTGTATTTAATTCCGATGCTATTACTGTGTTTCATCGTCAATAAGAAGGTCCAAGGGCTACAGTAAACCTGGAGTGAAGCATCGGAATCAGTAACTAGTGTCACAGGAATGGTTCAAAACATAGTCTGTAGGAAGAGTCAGTCTTCTTGTACTTAAGTCGGCATTGTGACTTTTGTATTTAATTCCAAGGCATTTTCTGTGCTTCATCGTCAATACGAAGGTCCAAGGGATTGAGTAAACCTGGAGTGAAGCATCGGAATCTATAACTAGTGTCACAGGAATGGTTCTAAACATAGTCAGTAAGAAGAGTCAGTCTTCTTGTACTTAAGTCGGCATATTTGCCTAATCTATTTAATACCAATGCAATTTCAGTGTTTCATCGACAATAAGAAGGTCCAAGGGATACAGTAAACCTGGAGTGAAGCATCGGAATCTTTAACTAGTGTCAATGGAATGGTTCAAAGCATAGACAGTAAGACGAGTCAGTCTTCATGTACTTAATTCGGCATTGAGCCTTTTGTATTTAATTCCGATGCAATTTCTGTGTTTCATCGTCAATATAAAGGTCCAAGGGAAACAGTAAACCTGGAGTGAAGCATCGGAATCTATAACTAGTGTCACAGGAATGGTTCAAAGCATAGACAGTAAGAAGATACAGTCTTCTTGTACTTAAGTCGGCCATGTGCCTTTTCTATTTAATTCCGATGCATTTTCTGTGTTTCATCGTCAATACGAAGGTCAGATGCATACAGTAAACCTGAAGTGAAGCATCGGAATCTTTAACTAGTGTCACAGGAATGGTTCCAAACATAGACAGTAGGAAGAGTCAGTCTTCTTGTACTTAAGTCGGCATTGTGCCTTTTGTATTTAATTCCGATGCATTTTCTGTGTTTCATCGTCAATACGAAGGTCCAAGGGATACAGTAAACCTGGAGTGAAGCATCGGAATCTATAACAAGTGTCACAGGAATGGTTCAATGCATAGACAGTAAGAAGATACAGTCTTCTTTTACTTAAGTCGGCATTGTGCCTTTTCTATTTAATTCCGATGCAATTTCTGTGTTTCATCGTCTATAAGAAGGTCCAAGGGATACAGTAAACCTGAAGTAAAGCATCGGAATCTATAAGTAGTGTCACAGGAATGGTTCAAAGCATAGTCAGTAAGAAGAGTCGGTCTTCATGTACTTAAGTCGGCATTGTGCCTTTTGTATTTAATTCCGGTGCAATTTCTGTGTTTCATCGTCAATAAGAAGGTCAGAGGGATACAGTAAACCTGAAGTGAATCATAGGATTCTGTAACTAGTGTCACAGGAATGGTTCAAAACATAGTCAGTAAGAAGAGTCAGTCTTCTTGTACTTAAGTCGGCATTGTGCCTTTTGTGTTTAATTCCGATGCAATTTCTGTGTTTCATCGTCAATAAGAAGGTCCAAGGGATACTGTAAACATGACGTGAAGCATCGGAATCTATAACTAGTGTCATCGGAATGGTTCAAAACATAGACAGTAAGAAGAGTCAGTCTTCTTGTACTTAAGTCGGCATTGTGAATCTTGTATTTAATTCCGGTGCAATTTTGTGCGTTTCATTGTCAATAAGAAGGGCAGAGGGATACAGTAAACCCGGAGGGAAGCATCGGTATCTATAACTTGTGTCACAGGATTGGTTCAAAGCATAGACAGTAGGAAGAGTCAGTCTTCTTGTACTTAAGTCGGCATTGTGCCATTTGTATTTAATTCCGATGCAATTTCTGTGATTCATCGTCAATATGAAGGTCCAAGGGATACAGTAAACCTGAAGTGAATCATCGGAATCTACAACTAGTGTCACAGGAATGGTACAAATCATAGACAGTAAGAAGAGTCAGTCTTCTTGTACTTATGTCGGCATTGTGCATTTTCTATTTAATTCCGATGCAGTTTCTGTGTTTCTTCGTCAATAAGAGGGTCAGAGGGATACAGTAAACCTGAAGTGAAGCATCGGAATCTATAACTAGTGTCACAGGAATGGCTGAAAACATAGTCTGTAAGAAGAGTCAGTCTTCCTGTCCTTAAGTCGGCATTGTGCGTTTTGTATTTAATTCCGATGCAATTCCTGTGTTTCATCGTCAATTAGAAGGTTCAAGGGATAGAGTAAACCTGAAGAGAAGCATCGGAATCTATAACTAGTGTCACAGGAATGGTTCAAAGCATAGTCAGTAAGATGAGTCAGTCTTCTTGTACCTAAGTCGACATTGTGCCGCTTGTAATTAATTCCGATGCAATGACTGTGTTTCATCGTCAATAAGAAGGTCAGAGGGATACAGTAACCCTGAAGTGAAGCATCGGAATCTATAACTAGTGTCACAGAATTGGTTCAAAACATAGTCAGTAAGAAGGGTCACTCCTCTTGTACTTAAGTCGGCAATGTGCCTTTTGTATTTAATTCCGATGCCATTTCTGTGTTTCATCGTCTGTAAGAAAGTCGGAGGGATACAGTAAACATGAGGTCAAGCCTCGGAATCTATACTTAGTGTCAAAGGGATGGTTCAAATCATAGACAGTAAGAAGGGTCAGTCTTCTTGTACTTATGTCGGCATTGTGCATTTTCTATTTTATTCCGATGCAATTTATGTGTTTCATCGTCAATAAGAAGGTCGGAGGGATACAGTAAACCTGAAGTGAATCATCGGAATCTATAACTAATGTCAAAGGAATGGTTCAAAACATAGTCAGTAAGAAGAGTCAGTCTTCTTCTCCTTAAGTCGGCAAATTTGCTTTTTGTATTTAATTCCTATGCACTTTCTGTGTTTCATCGTCAATAAGAAGGTCCAAGGGATACAGTAAACCTGGAGTGAAGCATGGGAATCTATAACTAGTGTCACAGAAATGTTTCAAAACACAGACAGTAAGAAGTGTCAGTCTTCATGTACCTAAGTCGGCATTGTGCCTTTTGTTTTTAATTCCGATTCAATTTCTGTGTTTCATCGTCAATAAGATGGTCCAAGGGATACAGTGAACCTGGAGTGTAGCATCGGAATCTATAACTAGTGTCAATGGAATGGTTAAAAACATACACAGTAGGGAGAGTCAGTCTTCTTGTACTAAAGTCGGCATTGTGCCTTTTGTATTTAATTCCGGTGCAATTTCTGTGTTTCATCGTCAATAGGAAGGTCAGAGGGACACAGTAAACCTGAAGTGAAGCATTGGAATCTATAACTAGTGTCACTGGAATGGTACAAAACATGGTCAGTAAGAAGAGTCAGTCTTCTTGTCCTTAAGTCGGCCTTGCGCTTTTTTTGTATTTAATTCCAATGCAATTTCTGTGTTTCATCGTCAATAAGAAGTTCCAAGGGATACAGTAAACCTGGAGTGAAGCATCGGAACCTATAACTTGTGTCACAGGAATGGTTCAAAACATAGACAGTAAGAAGTGTCAGTCTTCATGTACCTAAGTCGGCATTGTGCCTTTTGTTTTTAATTCCGATTCAATTTCTGTGTTTCAGCGTCAATAAGAAGGTTCAGGGGATACAGTAAACCTGAAGTGAAGCATCGGTATTTATAACTAGTGTCTCAGGAATGGTTCAAAACGTAGTCAGTAAGAAGAGTCAGTCTTCATGTACTTAAGTCGGCATTGTGCCTTTTGTATTTAATTCCGATGCAATTTCTGTGTTTCATCGATAATAAGAAGGTCCAAGGGATACAGTAAACCTGAAGTGAAGCATCGCAATCTATAACTAGTGTCACAGGAATGGTTCAAATCATAGTCAGTAAGAAGAGTCAGTCTTCATGTACTTAAGTCGGCATTGTGTCTTTTCTATTTAATTCCGATGCAATTTCAGTGTTTCATCGTCAATAAGAAGGTCCAAAAGATACAGTAAACCTGGAGTGAAGCATCGGAATCTATATCTAGTGTCAATAGAATGGCTCAAAACATAGACAGTAATTAGAGTCAGTCTTCTTGTACTAAAGTCGGCATTGTGCCTTTTGTATTTAATTCCGGTGCAATTTCTGTGTTTCATCGTCAATAGGAAGGTCAGAGGGACACAGTAAACCTGAAGTGAAGCATTGGAATCTATAACTAGTGTCGTTGGAATGGTACAAAACATGGTCAGTAAGAAGAGTCAGTCTTCTTGTCCATAAGTCGGCCTTGCGCTTTTTTTGTATTTAATTCCAATGCAATTTCTGTGTTTCATCGTCAATAAGAAGGTCCAAGGGATACAGTAAACCTGGAGTGAAGCATCGGAATCTATAACTTGTGTCACAGGAATGGTTCAAAACATAGACAGAACCTAAGTCGGCATTGTGCCTTTTGTATTTAATTCCGATGCAAATTCTGTGTTCCATCGTCAATAATAAGGTCCAAGGGATACAGGAAACCTGAAGTGAACCATCGGAATCTATAACTAGTGTCACAGGAATGGTTCAAAACATAGTCAGTAAGAAGAGTCAGTCTTCTTGTCCTTAAGTCGGCATTGTGCCTTTGTATTTAATTCCGATGCATTTTCTGTGTTTCATCGTCAATAAGAAGGTCCAAGGGATACAGTAAACCTTGAGTGAAGCATCGGAATCTATAACTAGTGTCACAGGAATGGTTCAAAACATAGACAGAAAGAAGAGTCAGTCTTCATGCACCTAAATCGGCATTATGTCTTTTGTATTTAATTCCGATGCAATTTCTGTTTTTCATCGTCAATAAGAAGGTTCAAGGGATAGAGTAAACCTGAAGTGAAGCATCGGAATCTGTAACTAGTGTCACAGGAATGGTTCAAAACATAGACAGTAAGAAGAGTCAGTCTTCATGTACTTAAGTCGGCATTGTGCCTTTTGTATTTAATTCCGATGCAATTTCTGTGTTTCATCGTTAATAAGAAGGTCCAAGGGATACAGTAAACCTGAAGTGAAGCATCGGAATCTATAACTAGTGTCACTGGAATGGTTAAAACATAGTCAGTAAGAAGAGTCAGTCTTCTTGTCCTTAAGTCGGCCTTGCGCCTTTTGTATATAATTCCAATGCAATTTCTATGTTTAATCGTCAATAAGAAGGTCCAAGGGATACAGTAATCCTGGAGTGAAGCATCGGAATCTGTAACTAGTGGCACAGGAATGGTTCAAAACATAGACAGTACCTAAGTCGGCATTGTGCCTTTTGTATTTAATTCCGATGGAATTTCTGTGTTTCATCGTCAATAAGAAGGTCCAAGGGATACAGGAAACCTGATGTGAAGCATATGAATCTATTACTAGTGTCACAGGAATGGTTCAAATCATAGACAGTAAGAAGGGTCAGTCTTCTTGTACTTATGTCGGCATTGTGCATTTTCTATTTTATTCCGATGCAATTTATGTGTTTCATCGTCAACAAGAAGGTCGGAGGGATACAGTAAACCTGAAGTGAAGCATCGGAATCTATAACTAATGTCAAAGGAATGGTTCAAAACATTGTCAGTAAGAAGAGTCAGTCTTCTTCTCCTTAAGGCGGCAAATTTGCTTTTTGTTTTTAATTCCTATGCACTTTCTGTGTTTCATCGTCAATAAGAAGGTCCAAGGGATACAGTAAACCTGGAGTGAAGAATGGGAATCTATAACTAGTGTCACAGAAATGGTTCAAAACATAGACAGTAAGAAGTGTCAGTCTTAATGTACCTAAGTCGGCATTGTGCCTTTTGTTTTTAATTCCGATTCAATTTCTGTGTTTCATCGTCAATAAGAAGGTTCAAGGGATACAGTAAACCTGAAGTGAAGCATCGGTATTTATAACTAGTGTCTCAGGAATGGTTCAAAACATAGTCAGTGAGAAGAGTCAGTCTTCATGTACTTAAGTCGGCATTGTGCCTTTTGTATTTAATTCCGATGCAATTTCTGCGTTTCATCGTTAATAAGAAGGTCCAAGGGATACAGTAAACCTGAAGTGAAGCATCGCAATCTATAACTAGTGTCACAGGAATGGTTCAAAACATAGTCAGTAAGAAGAGTCAGTCTTCTTGCACTTAAGTCGGCATTGTGTCTTTTCTATTATATTCTGATGCTATTTCAGTTTTTCATCGTCAATAAGAAGGTCCAAGGGATACAGTAAACCTGGAGTGAAGTATCGGAATCTATAACTAGTGTCAATGGAATGGCTCAAAACATAGACAGTAGGGAGAGTCAGTCTTCTAGTACTAAAGTCGGCATTGTGCCTTTTGTATTTAATTCCGGTGCAATTCCTGTGTTTCATCGTCAATAGGAAGGTCAGAGGGACACAGTAAACCTGAAGTGAAGCATTGGAATCTATAACTAGTGTCACTGGAATGGTACAAAACATGGTCAGTAAGAAGAGTCAGTCTTCTTGTCCTTAAGTCGGCCTTGCGCTTTTTTTGTATTTAATTCCAATGCAATTTCAGTGTTTCATCGTCAATAAGAAGGTCCAAGGGATACAGTAAACCTGGAGTGAAGTATCGGAATCTATAACTAGTGTCAATGGAATGGCTCAAAACATAGACAGTAGGGAGAGTCAGTCTTCTTGTACTAAAGTCGGCATTGTGCCTTTTGTATTTAATTCCGGTGCAATTTCTGTGTTTCATCGTCAATAGGCAGGTCAGAGGGACACAGTAAACCTGAAGTGAAGCATTGGAATCTATAACTAGTGTCACTGGAATGGTACAAAACATGGTCAGTAAGAAGAGTCAGTCTTCTTGTCCTTAAGTTGGCCTTGCGCTTTTTTTGTATTTAATTCCGATGCATTTTCTGTGTTTCATCGTCAATAAGAAGGTCCAAGGGATACAGTAAACCTGGAGTGAAGGATCGGAATCTATAACTAGTGTCACACGAATGGTTCAAAACATAGACAGTAAGAAGAGTCAGTCTTCATGTACTTAAGTCGGCATTGTGCCTTTTGTATTTAATTCCGATGCATTTTCTGTGTTTCATCGTCAATAAGAAGGTCCGAGGGATACTGTAAACCTGGAGTGAAGCATCGGATTCCATAACTAGTGTCAATGGAATGGTTCAAAACATAGACAGTAGGAAGAGTCAGTCTTCTTGTACTTAAGTCGGCATTGTGCCTTTTGTATTTATTTCCGGTGCAATTTCTGTGTTTCATCGTCAATAGGGAGGTCAGAGGGAGACAGTAAACCTGAAGTGAAGGATCGGAATCTATAGCTAGTGTCACTGGAATGGTTCAAAACATAGTCAGTAAGAAGAGTCAGTCTTCTTGTCCTGAAGACGGCCTTGCGCCTTTTGTATTTAATTCCAATGCAATTTCTATGTTTAATCGTCAATAAGAAGGTCCAAGGGATACAGTAATCCTGGAGTGAAGCATCGGAATCTATAACTAGTGGCACAGGAATGGTTCAAAACATAGGCAGTACCTAAGTCGGCATTGTGCCTTTTGTATTTAATTCCGATGCAATTTCTGTGTTTCATCGTCAATAAGAATGTCCAAGGGATACAGGAAACCTGATGTGAAACATATGAATCTATAACTAGTGTCACAGGAATGGTTCAAAACATAGTCAGTAAGAAGAGTCAGTCTTCTTGTACTTAAGTCAGCATTGTGCCTTTTGTATTTAATTCCAATGTAATTTCTGTGTTTCATCGTCAATAAGATGGTCAGAGGGACAGAGGAAACCTGAAGTGAAGCATCGGAATCTATAACTAGTGTCACAGGAATGGTTCAAACATAGTCAATAAGAGGAGTCAGTCTTCATGTACTTAAGTCGGCATTGTGCCTTTTGTATTTAATTCCGGTGCAATTTCTGTGCTTCATCATCAATAAGAAGGTAGAAGGGATACAGTAAACCTGGAGTGAAGTATGGGATTCTATAAATAGTGTCAATGGAATGGTTCAAAGCATAGACCGTAAGAAGAGTCAGTCTTCTTGTACTAAAGTCGGCATTGTGCTTTTGTATTTAATTCCGGTGCAATTTCTGTGTTTCATCGTCAATAGGAAGGTCAGAGGGATACAGTAAACCTGAAGCGAAGCATCGGAATCTATAACTAGTGTCACTGGAATGGTTCAAAACATAGTCAGTAAGAAGAGTCAGTCTTCTTGTCCTTAAGTCGGCCTTGCGCCTTTTGTATTTAATTCCAATGCAATTTCTGTGTTTCATCGTCAATAAGAAGCTCCAAGGCATACAGTAAACCTGGAGTGAAGCATCGGATTCCATAACTAGTGTCAATGGAATGGTTCAAAACATAGACAGTAGGAAGAGTCAGTCTTCTTGTACTTAAGTCGGCATTGTGCCTTTTGTATTTATTTCCGGTGCAATTTCTGTGTTTCATCGTCAATAGGAAGGTCAGAGGGAGACAGTAAACCTGAAGAGAAGCATCGGAATCTATAACTAGTGTCACTGGAATGGTTCAAAACATAGTCTGTAAGAAGGGTCAGTCTTCTTGTCCTTAAGTCGGCCTTGCGCCTTTTGTATTTAATTCCAATGCAATTTCTATGTTTAATCGTCAATAAGAAGGTCCAAGGGATACAGTAATCCTGGAGTGAAGCTTTGGAATCTATAACTAGTGGCACAGGAATGGTTCAAAATATAGACAGTACCTAAGTCGGCATTGTGCCTTTTGTATTTAATTCCAATGCAATTACTGTGTTTCATCGTCAATAAGAAGGTCCAAGGGATACAGTAAACCTGGAGTGAAGCATCGGATTCCATATCTAGTGTCAAGGGAATGGTTCAAAACATAGACAGTAGGAAGAGTCAGTCTTCTTGTACTTAAGTCGGCATTGTGCCTTTTGTATTTATTTCCGGTGCAATTTCTGTGTTTCATCGTCAATAGGAAGGTCAGAGGGAGACAGTAAACCTGAAGTGAAGCATCGGAATCTATAACTAGTGTCACTGGAATGGTTTAAATCATAGTCTGTAAGAAGAGTCAGTCTTCTTGTCCTTAAGTCGGCCTTGCGCCTTTTGTATTTAATTCCGATGCATTTTCTGTGTTTCATCGTCAATAAGAAGGTCCAAGGGATACAGTAAACCTGGAGTGAAGCATCGGTATCTACTAGTGTCACAGGAATGGTTCAAAACATAGTGAGTAAGAAGAGTCAGTCTTCTTGTACTTAAGTCGGCATTGTGCCTTTTGTATTTAATTCCGGTGCAATTTCTGTGTTTCATCGTCAATAAGAAGGTCAGAGGGATACAGTAAACCTAAAGTGAAGCACCGGAATCTATAACTAGTGTCACAGGAATGGTTCAAAGCATAGTCAGTAAGAAGAGTCAGTCTTCTTGTCCTTAAGTCGGCATTGTGCCTTTTGTATTTAATTCCGATGCTATTTCTGTGTTTCATCGTCAATAAGAAGGTCCAAGGGATACAGTAAACCTGAAGTGAAGCATCGGAATCTATAACTAGTGTCACAGGAAAGGTTCAAAACATAGACAGTAAGAACAGTCAGTCTTCTTGTACCTAAGTCGACATTGTGCCGCTCGTATTTAATTCCGGTGCAATTTCCGTGTTTCATCGTCAATAAGAAGGTCAGAGGGATACAGTAACCCTGAAGTGAAGCATCGGAATCTATAACTAGTGTCACAGGAATGGATCAAAATATAATGAGTAACAAGAGTCAGTCTTTTTGTACTTAAGTCGGCATTGTGCCTTTTGTATTTAATTCCAATGTAATTTCTGTGTTTCATCGTCAATAAGTAGGTCAGAGGGACAGAGGAAACCTGAAGTGAAGCATCGGAATCTATAACTAGTGTCACAGGAATGGCTCAAAACATAGTCAATAAGAAGAGTCAGTCTTCTTGTACTAAAGTCGCCATTGTGCTTTTGTATTTAATTCCGGTGGAATTTCTGTGTTTCATCGTCAATAGGAAGGTCAGAGGGATACAGTAAACCTGAAGTGAGGCATCGGAATCTATAACTAGTGTCACTGGAATGGTTCAAAACATAGTCAGTAAGAAGAGTCAGTCTTCTTGTTCTTAAGTCGGCCTTGCGCCTTTTGTATTTAATTTCAATGCAATATCTGTGTTTCATCGTCAATAAGAAGGTCCAAGGGATACAGTAAACCTGGAGTGAAGCATCGGAATCTATAACTAGTGTCCAGGATTGGTTCAAAACATAGACAGTACCTAAGTCGGCATTGTGCTTTTGTATTTATTTCCGATGCAATTTCTCTGTTTCATCGTCAATAAGAAGGCCCAAAGGAAACAGTAAACCTGAAGTGAAGCATCTGAATCTATAACTAGTGTCACAGGAGAGGTTCAAAACATAGATAGTAAGAAGTGTCAGTCTTCTTGTACCTAAGTCGACATTGTCCGCTTGTATTTAATTCCGGTGCAATTTCTGTGTTTCATCGTATAATGCGGTCAGAGGGATACAGTAACCCTGAAGTGAAGCATCGGAATCTATAACTAGTGTCACAGGAATGGTTCAAAACATAGTCAGTAACAAGAGTCAGTCTTTTTGTACTTAAGTCTGCATTATGCCTTTTGTATTTAATTCCGGTGCAATTTCTGTGTTTCATCGTCAATAAGATGGTCAGAGGGACAGAGGAAACCTGAAGTGAAGCATCGGAATCTATAACTAGTGTCACAGGAATAGTTCAAACATAGTCAATAAGAGGAGTCAGTCTTCATGTACTTAAGTCGGCATTGTGCCTTTTGTATTTAATTCCGGTGCAATTTCTGTGCTTCATCATCAATAAGAAGGTAGAAGGGATACAGTAAACCTGGAGTGAAGTATGGGAATCTATAAATAGTGTCAATGGAATGGTTCAAAGCATAGACCGTAAGAAGAGTCAGTCTTCTTGTACTAAAGTCGGCATTGTGCTTTTGTATTTAATTCCGGTGCAATTTCTGTGTTTCATCGTCAATAGGAAGGTCAGAGGGATACAGTAAACCTGAAGCGAAGCATCGGAATCTATAACTAGTGTCACTGGAATGGTTCAAAACATAGTCAGTAAGAAGAGTCAGTCTTCTTGTCGTTAAGTCGGCCTTGCGCCTTTTGTATTTAATTCCAATGCAATTTCTGTGTTTCATCGTCAATAAGAAGCTCCAAGGGATACAGTAAACCTGGAGTGAAGCATCGGATTCCATAACTAGTGTCAATGGAATGGTTCAAAACATAGACAGTAGGAAGAGTCAGTCTTCTTGTACTTAAGTCGGCATTGTGCCTTTTGTATTTAATCCGGTGCAATTTCTGTGTTTCATCGTCAATAGGAAGGTCAGAGGGAGACAGTAAACCTGAAGAGAAGCATCGGAATCTATAACTAGTGTCACTGGAATGGTTCAAAACATAGTCTGTAAGAAGGGTCAGTCTTCTTGTCCTTAAGTCGGCCTTGCGCCTTTTGTATTTAATTCCAATGCAATTTCTATGTTTAATCGTCAATAAGAAGGTCCAAGGGATACAGTAATCCTGGAGTGAAGCTTTGGAATCTATAACTAGTGGCACAGGAATGGTTCAAAATATAGACAGTACCTAAGTCGGCATTGTGCCTTTTGTATTTAATTCCAATGCAATTACTGTGTTTCATCGTCAATAAGAAGGTCCAAGGGATACAGTAAACCTGGAGTGAAGCATCGGATTCCATATCTAGTGTCAATGGAATGGTTCAAAACATAGACAGTAGGAAGAGTCAGTCTTCTTGTACTTAAGTCGGCATTGTGCCTTTTGTATTTATTTCCGGTGCAATTTCTGTGTTTCATCGTCAATAGGAAGGTCAGAGGGAGACAGTAAACCTGAAGTGAAGCATCGGAATCTATAACTAGTGTCACTGGAATGGTTCAGATCATAGTCTGTAAGAAGAGTCAGTCTTCTTGTCCTTAAGTCGGCCTTGCGCCTTTTGTATTTAATTCCGATGCATTTTCTGTGTTTCATCGTCAATAAGAAGGTCCAAGGGATACAGTAAACCTGGAGTGAAGCATCGGTATCTACAACTAGTGTCACAGGAATGGTTCAAAACACAGTGAGTAAGAAGAGTCAGTCTTCTTGTACTTAAGTCGGCATTGTGCCTTTTGTATTTAATTCCGGTGCAATTTCTGTGTTTCATCGTCAATAAGAAGGTCAGAGGGATACAGTAAACCTAAAGTGAAGCACCGGAATCTATAACTAGTGTCACAGGAATGGTTCAAAGCATAGTCAGTAAGAAGAGTCAGTCTTCTTGTCCTTAAGTCGGCATTGTGCCTTTTGTATTTAATTCCGATGCTATTTCTGTGTTTCATCGTCAATAAGAAGGTCCAAGGTATACAGTAAACCTGAAGTGAAGCATCGGAATCTATAACTAGTGTCACAGGAAAGGTTCAAAACATAGACAGTAAGAACAGTCAGTCTTCTTGTACCTAAGTCGACATTGTGCCGCTCGTATTTAATTCCGGTGCAATTTCCGTGTTTCATCGTCAATAAGAAGGTCAGAGGGATACAGTAACCCTGAAGTGAAGCATCGGAATCTATAACTAGTGTCACAGGAATGGATCAAAATATAGTCAGTAACAAGAGTCAGTCTTTTTGTACTTAAGTCGCCATTGTGCTTTTGTATTTAATTCCGATGCAATTTCTCTGTTTCATCGTCAATAAGAAGGCCCAAAGGAAACAGTAAACCTGAAGTGAAGCATCTGAATCTATAACTAGTGTCACAGGAGAGGTTCAAAACATAGATAGTAAGAAGTGTCAGTCTTCTTGTACCTAAGTCGACATTGTCCGCTTGTATTTAATTCCGGTGAAATTTCTGTGTTTCATCGTATAATGCGGTCAGAGGGATACAGTAACCCTGAAGTGAAGCATCGGAATCTATAACTAGTGTCACAGGAATGGTTCAAAACATAGTCAGTAACAAGAGTCAGTCTTTTTGTACTTAAGTCGGCATTATGCCTTTTGTATTTAATTCCGGTGCAATTTCTGTGTTTCAACGTCAATAAGAAGGTCAGAAGGATACTGTAAACCTAAAGTGAAGCATCGGAATCTATAACTAGTGTCACAGGAATGGTTCAAAACATAGTCAGTAAGAAGAGTCAGTCTTCATGTCCTTAAGTCGGCATTTTGCCTTTTGTATTTAATTCCGATGCTATTTCTGTGTTTCATCGTCACAAAGAAGGTCCAAGGGATACAGTAAGCCTGGAGTGTAGCATCGGAATCTATAACTAGTGTCACAGGAATGGGTAAAAACATAGTCAGTAAGAAGAGTCAGTCTTCATGTACTTAAGTCGGCATTGTGCCTTTTCTATTTAATTCCGATGCTATTTCTGTGTTTCATCGTCAATAAGAAGGTCCAAGGGATAGAGTAAACCTGAAGTGAAGCATCGGAATCTATAACTAGTGTCACAGGAATGGTTCAAAACATAGTCAGTAAGAAGAGTGAGTCTTCCTGTTCTTAAGTCGGCATTGTGCCTTTTCTGTTTAATTCCGATGCAATTTCAGTGTTTCATCGTCAATAAGAAGGTCCAAGGGATACAGTAAACATGGAGTGAAGTATCGGAATCTATAAATGGTGTCAATGGAATGGTTCAAAGCATAGACAGTAAGAAGAGTTAGTCTTCTTGTAATTAAGTCAGCTTTGTGCCTTTTGTATTTAATTCCGGTGCAATTTCTGTGTTTCATCGTCAATAAGAAGGTCCAAGGGAAACAGTAAATCTGAAGTGAAGCATCGGAATCTATAACAAGTGTCACAGCAATGGTTCAAAACATAGTCAGTAAGAAGAGTCGGTCTTCATGTACTTAAGTCGGCATTGTGCCTTTTGTATTTAATTCCGAAGCAATTTCAGTGTTTAATCGTCAATAAGAACGTCTAACTGATGCAGTAAACCTGAAGTGAAGCATCGGATCTATAACTAATGTCACAGGAATGGTTCAAAACATAGTCAGTAAGAAGGGTCAGTCTTCATGTACTTAAGTTGGCATTGTGCCTTTTGTATTTAATTCCGATGCAATTTCTGTGTTTCATCGTCAATAAGAAGGTCCAAGGGATACAGTAAACCTAAAGTGAAGCATCGGAATCTATTACTAGTGTCACAGGAATGGATCAAAGCATAGTCAGTAAGAAGAGTCAGTCTTCATGTGCTTAAGTCGGCATTGTGCTTTTGTACTTAATACCGATGCTATTTCTGTGTTGCATCGTCAATAAGAAGGGCCATGGGATACAGTAAACCTGGAGTGTAGCATCGGAATCTATAACTAGTGTCACAGGAATGGATAAAAACATAGTCAGTAAGAAGAGTCAGTCTTCATGTACTTAAGTCGGCATTGTGCCTTTTGTATTTAATTCCGATGCAATTTCTGTGTTTCATCGTCAATAAGAAGGTCCAAGGGATACAGTAAACCTGAAGTGAAGCATCGGAATCTATAACTAGTGTCACAGGAATGGTTCAAGACATAGTCAGTAAGAAGAGTGAGTCTTCTTGTACTTAAGTCGGCATTGTGCTTTTTCTATTTAATTCCGATGCAATTTCAGTGTTTCATCGTCAATAAGAAGGTCCAAGGGATACAGTAAACCTGGAGTGAAGTATCGGAATCTATAAATAGTGTCAATGGAATGGTTCAAAGCATAGACAGTCAGAAAAGTCAGTCTTCTTGTAATTAAGTCGGCTTTGTGCGTTTTGTATTTAATTCCGGTGCAATTTCTGTGTTTCATCGTCAATAAGAAGGTCCAAGGGAAACAGTAAATCTGAAGTGAAGCATCGGAATCTATAACAAGTGTCACAGGAATGGTTCAAAACATAGTCAGTAAGAAGAGTCCGTCTTCATGTACTTAAGTCGGCATTGTGCCTTTTCTATTTAATTCCGATGCAATTTCAGTGTTTAATCGTCAATAAGAAGGTCCAAGGGATACAGTAAACCTGAAGTGAAGCATCGGATCTATAACTAGTGTCACAGGAATGGTTCGAAACATAGTCAGTTAGAAGAGTCGGTCTTCATGTACTTAAGTCGGCATTGTGCCTTTTGTATTTAGTTTCGGTGCAATTTCTGTGTTTCATCGTCAATAAGAAGGTCAGAGGGATACAGTAAGCCTGGAGTGTAGCATCGGAATCTGTAACTAGTGTCACAGGAATGGATAAAAACATAGTCAGTAAGAAGAGTCAGTCTTCATGTACTTAAGTCGGCATTGTGCCTTTTCTATTTAATTCCGATGCAATTTCTGTGTTTCATCGTCAATAAGAAGGTCCAAGGGATACAGTAAACCTGAAGTGGAGCATCGGAATCTATAACTAGTGTCACAGGAATGGTTCAAAACATAGTCAGTAAGAAGAGTGAGTCTTCCTGTTCTTAATTCGGCATTGTGCCTTTTCTATTTAATTCCGATGCTATTTCAGTGTTTCATCGTAAATAAGAAGGTAAAAAGGATACAGTAAACCTGGAGTGAAGTATCGGAATCTATAAATAGTGTCAATGGAATTGTTCAAACATAGACAGTAAGAAGACTCAGTCTTCTTGTAATTAAGTCGGCATTGTGCCTTTTGTATTTAATTCCGGTGCAATTTCTGTGTTTCATCGTCAATAAGAAGGTAGAAGGGATACAGTAAACCTGGAGTGAAGTATGGGAATCTATAAATAGTTTCAATGGAATGGTTCAAAGCATAGACCGTAAGAAGAGTCAGTCTTCTTGTACTAAAGTCGGCATTGTGCTTTTGTATTTAATTCCGGTGCAATTTCTGTGTTTCATCGTCAATAGGAAGGTCAGAGGGATACAGTAAACCTGAAGCGAAGCATCGGAATCTATAACTAGTGTCACTGGAATGGTTCAAAACATAGTCAGTAAGAAGAGTCAGTCTTCTTGTCCTTAAGTCGGCCTTGCGCCTTTTGTATTTAATTCCAATGCAATTTCTGTGTTTCATCGTCAATAAGAAGCTCCAAGGGATACAGTAAACCTGGAGTGAAGCATCGGATTCCATAACTAGTGTCAATGGAATGGTTCAAAACATAGACAGTAGGAAGAGTCAGTCTTCTTGTACTTAAGTCGGCATTGTGCCTTTTGTATTTATTTCCGGTGCAATTTCTGTGTTTCATCGTCAATAGGAAGGTCAGAGGGAGACAGTAAACCTGAAGAGAAGCATCGGAATCTATAACTAGTGTCACTGGAATGGTTCAAAACATAGTCTGTAAGAAGGGTCAGTCTTCTTGTCCTTAAGTCGGCCTTGTGCCTTTTGTATTTAATTCCAATGCAATTTCTATGTTTAATCGTCAATAAGAAGGTCCAAGGGATACAGTAATCCTGGAGTGAAGCTTTGGAATCTATAACTAGTGGCACAGGAATGGTTCAAAATATAGACAGTACCTAAGTCGGCATTGTGCCTTTTGTATTTAATTCCAATGCAATTACTGTGTTTCATCGTCAATAAGAAGGTCCAAGGGATACAGTAAACCTGGAGTGAAGCATCGGATTCCATATCTAGTGTCAATGGAATGGTTCAAAACATAGACAGTAGGAAGAGTCAGTCTTCTTGTACTTAAGTCGGCATTGTGCCTTTTGTATTTATTTCCGGTGCAATTTCTGTGTTTCATCGTCAATAGGAAGGTCAGAGGGAGACAGTAAACCTGAAGTGAAGCATCGGAATCTATAACTAGTGTCACTGGAATGGTTCAAATCATAGTCTGTAAGAAGAGTCAGTCTTCTTGTCCTTAAGTCGGCCTTGCGCCTTTTGTATTTAATTCCGATGCATTTTCTGTGTTTCATCGTCAATAAGAAGGTCCAAGGGATACAGTAAACCTGGAGTGAAGCATCGGTATCTACAACTAGTGTCACAGGAATGGTTCAAAACATAGTGAGTAAGAAGAGTCAGTCTTCTTGTACTTAAGTCGGCATTGTGCCTTTTGTATTTAATTCCGGTGCAATTTCTGTGTTTCATCGTCAATAGGAAGGTCAGAGGGATACAGTAAACCTGAAGCGAAGCATCGGAATCTATAACTAGTGTCACTGGAATGGTTCAAAACATAGTCAGTAAGAAGAGTCAGTCTTCTTGTCGTTAAGTCGGCCTTGCGCCTTTTGTATTTAATTCCAATGCAATTTCTGTGTTTCATCGTCAATAAGAAGCTCCAAGGGATACAGTAAACCTGGAGTGAAGCATCGGATTCCATAACTAGTGTCAATGGAATGGTTCAAAACATAGACAGTAGGAAGAGTCAGTCTTCTTGTACTTAAGTCGGCATTGTGCCTTTTGTATTTAATCCGGTGCAATTTCTGTGTTTCATCGTCAATAGGAAGGTCAGAGGGAGACAGTAAACCTGAAGAGAAGCATCGGAATCTATAACTAGTGTCACTGGAATGGTTCAAAACATAGTCTGTAAGAAGGGTCAGTCTTCTTGTCCTTAAGTCGGCCTTGCGCCTTTTGTATTTAATTCCAATGCAATTTCTATGTTTAATCGTCAATAAGAAGGTCCAAGGGATACAGTAATCCTGGAGTGAAGCTTTGGAATCTATAACTAGTGGCACAGGAATGGTTCAAAATATAGACAGTACCTAAGTCGGCATTGTGCCTTTTGTATTTAATTCCAATGCAATTACTGTGTTTCATCGTCAATAAGAAGGTCCAAGGGATACAGTAAACCTGGAGTGAAGCATCGGATTCCATATCTAGTGTCAATGGAATGGTTCAAAACATAGACAGTAGGAAGAGTCAGTCTTCTTGTACTTAAGTCGGCATTGTGCCTTTTGTATTTATTTCCGGTGCAATTTCTGTGTTTCATCGTCAATAGGAAGGTCAGAGGGAGACAGTAAACCTGAAGTGAAGCATCGGAATCTATAACTAGTGTCACTGGAATGGTTCAGATCATAGTCTGTAAGAAGAGTCAGTCTTCTTGTCCTTAAGTCGGCCTTGCGCCTTTTGTATTTAATTCCGATGCATTTTCTGTGTTTCATCGTCAATAAGAAGGTCCAAGGGATACAGTAAACCTGGAGTGAAGCATCGGTATCTACAACTAGTGTCACAGGAATGGTTCAAAACACAGTGAGTAAGAAGAGTCAGTCTTCTTGTACTTAAGTCGGCATTGTGCCTTTTGTATTTAATTCCGGTGCAATTTCTGTGTTTCATCGTCAATAAGAAGGTCAGAGGGATACAGTAAACCTAAAGTGAAGCACCGGAATCTATAACTAGTGTCACAGGAATGGTTCAAAGCATAGTCAGTAAGAAGAGTCAGTCTTCTTGTCCTTAAGTCGGCATTGTGCCTTTTGTATTTAATTCCGATGCTATTTCTGTGTTTCATCGTCAATAAGAAGGTCCAAGGTATACAGTAAACCTGAAGTGAAGCATCGGAATCTATAACTAGTGTCACAGGAAAGGTTCAAAACATAGACAGTAAGAACAGTCAGTCTTCTTGTACCTAAGTCGACATTGTGCCGCTCGTATTTAATTCCGGTGCAATTTCCGTGTTTCATCGTCAATAAGAAGGTCAGAGGGATACAGTAACCCTGAAGTGAAGCATCGGAATCTATAACTAGTGTCACAGGAATGGATCAAAATATAGTCAGTAACAAGAGTCAGTCTTTTTGTACTTAAGTCGCCATTGTGCTTTTGTATTTAATTCCGATGCAATTTCTCTGTTTCATCGTCAATAAGAAGGCCCAAAGGAAACAGTAAACCTGAAGTGAAGCATCTGAATCTATAACTAGTGTCACAGGAGAGGTTCAAAACATAGATAGTAAGAAGTGTCAGTCTTCTTGTACCTAAGTCGACATTGTCCGCTTGTATTTAATTCCGGTGAAATTTCTGTGTTTCATCGTATAATGCGGTCAGAGGGATACAGTAACCCTGAAGTGAAGCATCGGAATCTATAACTAGTGTCACAGGAATGGTTCAAAACATAGTCAGTAACAAGAGTCAGTCTTTTTGTACTTAAGTCGGCATTATGCCTTTTGTATTTAATTCCGGTGCAATTTCTGTGTTTCAACGTCAATAAGAAGGTCAGAAGGATACTGTAAACCTAAAGTGAAGCATCGGAATCTATAACTAGTGTCACAGGAATGGTTCAAAACATAGTCAGTAAGAAGAGTCAGTCTTCATGTCCTTAAGTCGGCATTTTGCCTTTTGTATTTAATTCCGATGCTATTTCTGTGTTTCATCGTCACAAAGAAGGTCCAAGGGATACAGTAAGCCTGGAGTGTAGCATCGGAATCTATAACTAGTGTCACAGGAATGGGTAAAAACATAGTCAGTAAGAAGAGTCAGTCTTCATGTACTTAAGTCGGCATTGTGCCTTTTCTATTTAATTCCGATGCTATTTCTGTGTTTCATCGTCAATAAGAAGGTCCAAGGGATAGAGTAAACCTGAAGTGAAGCATCGGAATCTATAACTAGTGTCACAGGAATGGTTCAAAACATAGTCAGTAAGAAGAGTGAGTCTTCCTGTTCTTAAGTCGGCATTGTGCCTTTTCTGTTTAATTCCGATGCAATTTCAGTGTTTCATCGTCAATAAGAAGGTCCAAGGGATACAGTAAACATGGAGTGAAGTATCGGAATCTATAAATGGTGTCAATGGAATGGTTCAAAGCATAGACAGTAAGAAGAGTTAGTCTTCTTGTAATTAAGTCAGCTTTGTGCCTTTTGTATTTAATTCCGGTGCAATTTCTGTGTTTCATCGTCAATAAGAAGGTCCAAGGGAAACAGTAAATCTGAAGTGAAGCATCGGAATCTATAACAAGTGTCACAGCAATGGTTCAAAACATAGTCAGTAAGAAGAGTCGGTCTTCATGTACTTAAGTCGGCATTGTGCCTTTTGTATTTAATTCCGAAGCAATTTCAGTGTTTAATCGTCAATAAGAACGTCTAACTGATGCAGTAAACCTGAAGTGAAGCATCGGATCTATAACTAATGTCACAGGAATGGTTCAAAACATAGTCAGTAAGAAGGGTCAGTCTTCATGTACTTAAGTTGGCATTGTGCCTTTTGTATTTAATTCCGATGCAATTTCTGTGTTTCATCGTCAATAAGAAGGTCCAAGGGATACAGTAAACCTAAAGTGAAGCATCGGAATCTATTACTAGTGTCACAGGAATGGATCAAAGCATAGTCAGTAAGAAGAGTCAGTCTTCATGTGCTTAAGTCGGCATTGTGCTTTTGTACTTAATACCGATGCTATTTCTGTGTTGCATCGTCAATAAGAAGGGCCATGGGATACAGTAAACCTGGAGTGTAGCATCGGAATCTATAACTAGTGTCACAGGAATGGATAAAAACATAGTCAGTAAGAAGAGTCAGTCTTCATGTACTTAAGTCGGCATTGTGCCTTTTGTATTTAATTCCGATGCAATTTCTGTGTTTCATCGTCAATAAGAAGGTCCAAGGGATACAGTAAACCTGAAGTGAAGCATCGGAATCTATAACTAGTGTCACAGGAATGGTTCAAGACATAGTCAGTAAGAAGAGTGAGTCTTCCTGTTCTTAATTCGGCATTGTGCCTTTTCTATTTAATTCCGATGCTATTTCAGTGTTTCATCGTAAATAAGAAGGTAAAAAGGATACAGTAAACCTGGAGTGAAGTATCGGAATCTATAAATAGTGTCAATGGAATTGTTCAAACATAGACAGTAAGAAGACTCAGTCTTCTTGTAATTAAGTCGGCATTGTGCCTTTTGTATTTAATTCCGGTGCAATTTCTGTGTTTCATCGTCAATAAGAAGGTAGAAGGGATACAGTAAACCTGGAGTGAAGTATGGGAATCTATAAATAGTTTCAATGGAATGGTTCAAAGCATAGACCGTAAGAAGAGTCAGTCTTCTTGTACTAAAGTCGGCATTGTGCTTTTGTATTTAATTCCGGTGCAATTTCTGTGTTTCATCGTCAATAGGAAGGTCAGAGGGATACAGTAAACCTGAAGCGAAGCATCGGAATCTATAACTAGTGTCACTGGAATGGTTCAAAACATAGTCAGTAAGAAGAGTCAGTCTTCTTGTCCTTAAGTCGGCCTTGCGCCTTTTGTATTTAATTCCAATGCAATTTCTGTGTTTCATCGTCAATAAGAAGCTCCAAGGGATACAGTAAACCTGGAGTGAAGCATCGGATTCCATAACTAGTGTCAATGGAATGGTTCAAAACATAGACAGTAGGAAGAGTCAGTCTTCTTGTACTTAAGTCGGCATTGTGCCTTTTGTATTTATTTCCGGTGCAATTTCTGTGTTTCATCGTCAATAGGAAGGTCAGAGGGAGACAGTAAACCTGAAGAGAAGCATCGGAATCTATAACTAGTGTCACTGGAATGGTTCAAAACATAGTCTGTAAGAAGGGTCAGTCTTCTTGTCCTTAAGTCGGCCTTGTGCCTTTTGTATTTAATTCCAATGCAATTTCTATGTTTAATCGTCAATAAGAAGGTCCAAGGGATACAGTAATCCTGGAGTGAAGCTTTGGAATCTATAACTAGTGGCACAGGAATGGTTCAAAATATAGACAGTACCTAAGTCGGCATTGTGCCTTTTGTATTTAATTCCAATGCAATTACTGTGTTTCATCGTCAATAAGAAGGTCCAAGGGATACAGTAAACCTGGAGTGAAGCATCGGATTCCATATCTAGTGTCAATGGAATGGTTCAAAACATAGACAGTAGGAAGAGTCAGTCTTCTTGTACTTAAGTCGGCATTGTGCCTTTTGTATTTATTTCCGGTGCAATTTCTGTGTTTCATCGTCAATAGGAAGGTCAGAGGGAGACAGTAAACCTGAAGTGAAGCATCGGAATCTATAACTAGTGTCACTGGAATGGTTCAAATCATAGTCTGTAAGAAGAGTCAGTCTTCTTGTCCTTAAGTCGGCCTTGCGCCTTTTGTATTTAATTCCGATGCATTTTCTGTGTTTCATCGTCAATAAGAAGGTCCAAGGGATACAGTAAACCTGGAGTGAAGCATCGGTATCTACAACTAGTGTCACAGGAATGGTTCAAAACATAGTGAGTAAGAAGAGTCAGTCTTCTTGTACTTAAGTCGGCATTGTGCCTTTTGTATTTAATTCCGGTGCAATTTCTGTGTTTCATCGTCAATAGGAAGGTCAGAGGGATACAGTAAACCTGAAGCGAAGCATCGGAATCTATAACTAGTGTCACTGGAATGGTTCAAAACATAGTCAGTAAGAAGAGTCAGTCTTCTTGTCGTTAAGTCGGCCTTGCGCCTTTTGTATTTAATTCCAATGCAATTTCTGTGTTTCATCGTCAATAAGAAGCTCCAAGGGATACAGTAAACCTGGAGTGAAGCATCGGATTCCATAACTAGTGTCAATGGAATGGTTCAAAACATAGACAGTAGGAAGAGTCAGTCTTCTTGTACTTAAGTCGGCATTGTGCCTTTTGTATTTAATCCGGTGCAATTTCTGTGTTTCATCGTCAATAGGAAGGTCAGAGGGAGACAGTAAACCTGAAGAGAAGCATCGGAATCTATAACTAGTGTCACTGGAATGGTTCAAAACATAGTCTGTAAGAAGGGTCAGTCTTCTTGTCCTTAAGTCGGCCTTGCGCCTTTTGTATTTAATTCCAATGCAATTTCTATGTTTAATCGTCAATAAGAAGGTCCAAGGGATACAGTAATCCTGGAGTGAAGCTTTGGAATCTATAACTAGTGGCACAGGAATGGTTCAAAATATAGACAGTACCTAAGTCGGCATTGTGCCTTTTGTATTTAATTCCAATGCAATTACTGTGTTTCATCGTCAATAAGAAGGTCCAAGGGATACAGTAAACCTGGAGTGAAGCATCGGATTCCATATCTAGTGTCAATGGAATGGTTCAAAACATAGACAGTAGGAAGAGTCAGTCTTCTTGTACTTAAGTCGGCATTGTGCCTTTTGTATTTATTTCCGGTGCAATTTCTGTGTTTCATCGTCAATAGGAAGGTCAGAGGGAGACAGTAAACCTGAAGTGAAGCATCGGAATCTATAACTAGTGTCACTGGAATGGTTCAGATCATAGTCTGTAAGAAGAGTCAGTCTTCTTGTCCTTAAGTCGGCCTTGCGCCTTTTGTATTTAATTCCGATGCATTTTCTGTGTTTCATCGTCAATAAGAAGGTCCAAGGGATACAGTAAACCTGGAGTGAAGCATCGGTATCTACAACTAGTGTCACAGGAATGGTTCAAAACACAGTGAGTAAGAAGAGTCAGTCTTCTTGTACTTAAGTCGGCATTGTGCCTTTTGTATTTAATTCCGGTGCAATTTCTGTGTTTCATCGTCAATAAGAAGGTCAGAGGGATACAGTAAACCTAAAGTGAAGCACCGGAATCTATAACTAGTGTCACAGGAATGGTTCAAAGCATAGTCAGTAAGAAGAGTCAGTCTTCTTGTCCTTAAGTCGGCATTGTGCCTTTTGTATTTAATTCCGATGCTATTTCTGTGTTTCATCGTCAATAAGAAGGTCCAAGGTATACAGTAAACCTGAAGTGAAGCATCGGAATCTATAACTAGTGTCACAGGAAAGGTTCAAAACATAGACAGTAAGAACAGTCAGTCTTCTTGTACCTAAGTCGACATTGTGCCGCTCGTATTTAATTCCGGTGCAATTTCCGTGTTTCATCGTCAATAAGAAGGTCAGAGGGATACAGTAACCCTGAAGTGAAGCATCGGAATCTATAACTAGTGTCACAGGAATGGATCAAAATATAGTCAGTAACAAGAGTCAGTCTTTTTGTACTTAAGTCGCCATTGTGCTTTTGTATTTAATTCCGATGCAATTTCTCTGTTTCATCGTCAATAAGAAGGCCCAAAGGAAACAGTAAACCTGAAGTGAAGCATCTGAATCTATAACTAGTGTCACAGGAGAGGTTCAAAACATAGATAGTAAGAAGTGTCAGTCTTCTTGTACCTAAGTCGACATTGTCCGCTTGTATTTAATTCCGGTGAAATTTCTGTGTTTCATCGTATAATGCGGTCAGAGGGATACAGTAACCCTGAAGTGAAGCATCGGAATCTATAACTAGTGTCACAGGAATGGTTCAAAACATAGTCAGTAACAAGAGTCAGTCTTTTTGTACTTAAGTCGGCATTATGCCTTTTGTATTTAATTCCGGTGCAATTTCTGTGTTTCAACGTCAATAAGAAGGTCAGAAGGATACTGTAAACCTAAAGTGAAGCATCGGAATCTATAACTAGTGTCACAGGAATGGTTCAAAACATAGTCAGTAAGAAGAGTCAGTCTTCATGTCCTTAAGTCGGCATTTTGCCTTTTGTATTTAATTCCGATGCTATTTCTGTGTTTCATCGTCACAAAGAAGGTCCAAGGGATACAGTAAGCCTGGAGTGTAGCATCGGAATCTATAACTAGTGTCACAGGAATGGGTAAAAACATAGTCAGTAAGAAGAGTCAGTCTTCATGTACTTAAGTCGGCATTGTGCCTTTTCTATTTAATTCCGATGCTATTTCTGTGTTTCATCGTCAATAAGAAGGTCCAAGGGATAGAGTAAACCTGAAGTGAAGCATCGGAATCTATAACTAGTGTCACAGGAATGGTTCAAAACATAGTCAGTAAGAAGAGTGAGTCTTCCTGTTCTTAAGTCGGCATTGTGCCTTTTCTGTTTAATTCCGATGCAATTTCAGTGTTTCATCGTCAATAAGAAGGTCCAAGGGATACAGTAAACATGGAGTGAAGTATCGGAATCTATAAATGGTGTCAATGGAATGGTTCAAAGCATAGACAGTAAGAAGAGTTAGTCTTCTTGTAATTAAGTCAGCTTTGTGCCTTTTGTATTTAATTCCGGTGCAATTTCTGTGTTTCATCGTCAATAAGAAGGTCCAAGGGAAACAGTAAATCTGAAGTGAAGCATCGGAATCTATAACAAGTGTCACAGCAATGGTTCAAAACATAGTCAGTAAGAAGAGTCGGTCTTCATGTACTTAAGTCGGCATTGTGCCTTTTGTATTTAATTCCGAAGCAATTTCAGTGTTTAATCGTCAATAAGAACGTCTAACTGATGCAGTAAACCTGAAGTGAAGCATCGGATCTATAACTAATGTCACAGGAATGGTTCAAAACATAGTCAGTAAGAAGGGTCAGTCTTCATGTACTTAAGTTGGCATTGTGCCTTTTGTATTTAATTCCGATGCAATTTCTGTGTTTCATCGTCAATAAGAAGGTCCAAGGGATACAGTAAACCTAAAGTGAAGCATCGGAATCTATTACTAGTGTCACAGGAATGGATCAAAGCATAGTCAGTAAGAAGAGTCAGTCTTCATGTGCTTAAGTCGGCATTGTGCTTTTGTACTTAATACCGATGCTATTTCTGTGTTGCATCGTCAATAAGAAGGGCCATGGGATACAGTAAACCTGGAGTGTAGCATCGGAATCTATAACTAGTGTCACAGGAATGGATAAAAACATAGTCAGTAAGAAGAGTCAGTCTTCATGTACTTAAGTCGGCATTGTGCCTTTTGTATTTAATTCCGATGCAATTTCTGTGTTTCATCGTCAATAAGAAGGTCCAAGGGATACAGTAAACCTGAAGTGAAGCATCGGAATCTATAACTAGTGTCACAGGAATGGTTCAAGACATAGTCAGTAAGAAGAGTGAGTCTTCTTGTACTTAAGTCGGCATTGTGCTTTTTCTATTTAATTCCGATGCAATTTCAGTGTTTCATCGTCAATAAGAAGGTCCAAGGGATACAGTAAACCTGGAGTGAAGTATCGGAATCTATAAATAGTGTCAATGGAATGGTTCAAAGCATAGACAGTCAGAAAAGTCAGTCTTCTTGTAATTAAGTCGGCTTTGTGCGTTTTGTATTTAATTCCGGTGCAATTTCTGTGTTTCATCGTCAATAAGAAGGTCCAAGGGAAACAGTAAATCTGAAGTGAAGCATCGGAATCTATAACAAGTGTCACAGGAATGGTTCAAAACATAGTCAGTAAGAAGAGTCCGTCTTCATGTACTTAAGTCGGCATTGTGCCTTTTCTATTTAATTCCGATGCAATTTCAGTGTTTAATCGTCAATAAGAAGGTCCAAGGGATACAGTAAACCTGAAGTGAAGCATCGGATCTATAACTAGTGTCACAGGAATGGTTCGAAACATAGTCAGTTAGAAGAGTCGGTCTTCATGTACTTAAGTCGGCATTGTGCCTTTTGTATTTAGTTTCGGTGCAATTTCTGTGTTTCATCGTCAATAAGAAGGTCAGAGGGATACAGTAAGCCTGGAGTGTAGCATCGGAATCTGTAACTAGTGTCACAGGAATGGATAAAAACATAGTCAGTAAGAAGAGTCAGTCTTCATGTACTTAAGTCGGCATTGTGCCTTTTCTATTTAATTCCGATGCAATTTCTGTGTTTCATCGTCAATAAGAAGGTCCAAGGGATACAGTAAACCTGAAGTGGAGCATCGGAATCTATAACTAGTGTCACAGGAATGGTTCAAAACATAGTCAGTAAGAAGAGTGAGTCTTCCTGTTCTTAATTCGGCATTGTGCCTTTTCTATTTAATTCCGATGCTATTTCAGTGTTTCATCGTAAATAAGAAGGTAAAAAGGATACAGTAAACCTGGAGTGAAGTATCGGAATCTATAAATAGTGTCAATGGAATTGTTCAAACATAGACAGTAAGAAGACTCAGTCTTCTTGTAATTAAGTCGGCATTGTGCCTTTTGTATTTAATTCCGGTGCAATTTCTGTGTTTCATCGTCAATAAGAAGGTAGAAGGGATACAGTAAACCTGGAGTGAAGTATGGGAATCTATAAATAGTTTCAATGGAATGGTTCAAAGCATAGACCGTAAGAAGAGTCAGTCTTCTTGTACTAAAGTCGGCATTGTGCTTTTGTATTTAATTCCGGTGCAATTTCTGTGTTTCATCGTCAATAGGAAGGTCAGAGGGATACAGTAAACCTGAAGCGAAGCATCGGAATCTATAACTAGTGTCACTGGAATGGTTCAAAACATAGTCAGTAAGAAGAGTCAGTCTTCTTGTCCTTAAGTCGGCCTTGCGCCTTTTGTATTTAATTCCAATGCAATTTCTGTGTTTCATCGTCAATAAGAAGCTCCAAGGGATACAGTAAACCTGGAGTGAAGCATCGGATTCCATAACTAGTGTCAATGGAATGGTTCAAAACATAGACAGTAGGAAGAGTCAGTCTTCTTGTACTTAAGTCGGCATTGTGCCTTTTGTATTTATTTCCGGTGCAATTTCTGTGTTTCATCGTCAATAGGAAGGTCAGAGGGAGACAGTAAACCTGAAGAGAAGCATCGGAATCTATAACTAGTGTCACTGGAATGGTTCAAAACATAGTCTGTAAGAAGGGTCAGTCTTCTTGTCCTTAAGTCGGCCTTGTGCCTTTTGTATTTAATTCCAATGCAATTTCTATGTTTAATCGTCAATAAGAAGGTCCAAGGGATACAGTAATCCTGGAGTGAAGCTTTGGAATCTATAACTAGTGGCACAGGAATGGTTCAAAATATAGACAGTACCTAAGTCGGCATTGTGCCTTTTGTATTTAATTCCAATGCAATTACTGTGTTTCATCGTCAATAAGAAGGTCCAAGGGATACAGTAAACCTGGAGTGAAGCATCGGATTCCATATCTAGTGTCAATGGAATGGTTCAAAACATAGACAGTAGGAAGAGTCAGTCTTCTTGTACTTAAGTCGGCATTGTGCCTTTTGTATTTATTTCCGGTGCAATTTCTGTGTTTCATCGTCAATAGGAAGGTCAGAGGGAGACAGTAAACCTGAAGTGAAGCATCGGAATCTATAACTAGTGTCACTGGAATGGTTCAAATCATAGTCTGTAAGAAGAGTCAGTCTTCTTGTCCTTAAGTCGGCCTTGCGCCTTTTGTATTTAATTCCGATGCATTTTCTGTGTTTCATCGTCAATAAGAAGGTCCAAGGGATACAGTAAACCTGGAGTGAAGCATCGGTATCTACAACTAGTGTCACAGGAATGGTTCAAAACATAGTGAGTAAGAAGAGTCAGTCTTCTTGTACTTAAGTCGGCATTGTGCCTTTTGTATTTAATTCCGGTGCAATTTCTGTGTTTCATCGTCAATAAGAAGGTCAGAGGGATACAGTAAACCTAAAGTGAAGCACCGGAATCTATAACTAGTGTCACAGGAATGGTTCAAAGCATAGTCAGTAAGAAGAGTCAGTCTTCTTGTCCTTAAGTCGGCATTGTGCCTTTTGTATTTAATTCCGATGCTATTTCTGTGTTTCATCGTCAATAAGAAGGTCCAAGGGATACAGTAAACCCGAAGTGAAGCATCGGAATCTATAACTAGTGTCACAGGAAAGGTTCAAAACATAGACAGTAAGAACAGTCAGTCTTCTTGTACCTAAGTCGACATTGTGCCACTCGTATTTAATTCCGGTGCAATTTCCGTGTTTCATCGTCAATAAGAAGGTCAGAGGGATACAGTAACCCTGAAGTGAAGCATCGGAATCTATAACTAGTGTCACAGGAATGGATCAAAATATAGTCAGTAACAAGAGTCAGTCTTTTTGTACTTAAGTCGGCATTGTGCCTTTTGTATTTAATTCCAATGTAATTTCTGTGTTTCATCGTCAATAAGTAGGTCAGAGGGACAGAGGAAACCTGAAGTGAAGCATCGGAATCTATAACTAGTGTCACAGGAATGGCTCAAAACATAGTCAATAAGAAGAGTCAGTCTTCTTGTACTAAAGTCGCCAATGTGCTTTTGTATTTAATTCCGGTGCAATTTCTGTGTTTCATCGTCAATAGGAAGGTCAGAGGGATACAGTAAACCTGAAGTGAGGCATCGGAATCTATAACTAGTGTCACTGGAATGGTTCAAAACATAGTCAGTAAGAAGAGTCAGTCTTCTTGTCCTTAAGTCGGCCTTGCGCCTTTTGTATTTAATTTCAATGCAATATCTGTGTTTCATCGTCAATAAGAAGGTCCAAGGGATACAGTAAACCTGGAGTGAAGCATCGGAATCTATAACTAGTGTCCAGGATTGGTTCAAAACATAGACAGTACCTAAGTCGGCATTGTGCTTTTGTATTTATTTCCGATGCAATTTCTCTGTTTCATCGTCAATAAGAAGCTCCAAGGGATACAGTAAACCTGGAGTGAAGCATCGGATTCCATAACTAGTGTCAATGGAATGGTTCAAAACATAGACAGTAGGAAGAGTCAGTCTTCTTGTACTTAAGTCGGCATTGTGCCTTTTGTATTTATTTCCGGTGCAATTTCTGTGTTTCATCGTCAATAGGAAGGTCAGAGGGAGACAGTAAACCTGAAGAGAAGCATCGGAATCTATAACTAGTGTCACTGGAATGGTTCAAAACATAGTCTGTAAGAAGGGTCAGTCTTCTTGTCCTTAAGTCGGCCTTGCGCCTTTTGTATTTAATTCCAATGCAATTTCTATGTTTAATCGTCAATAAGAAGGTCCAAGGGATACAGTAATCCTGGAGTGAAGCTTTGGAATCTATAACTAGTGGCACAGGAATGGTTCAAAATATAGACAGTACCTAAGTCGGCATTGTGCCTTTTGTATTTAATTCCAATGCAATTACTGTGTTTCATCGTCAATAAGAAGGTCCAAGGGATACAGTAAACCTGGAGTGAAGCATCGGATTCCATATCTAGTGTCAATGGAATGGTTCAAAACATAGACAGTAGGAAGAGTCAGTCTTCTTGTACTTAAGTCGGCATTGTGCCTTTTGTATTTATTTCCGGTGCAATTTCTGTGTTTCATCGTCAATAGGAAGGTCAGAGGGAGACAGTAAACCTGAAGTGAAGCATCGGAATCTATAACTAGTGTCACTGGAATGGTTCAAATCATAGTCTGTAAGAAGAGTCAGTCTTCTTGTCCTTAAGTCGGCCTTGCGCCTTTTGTATTTAATTCCGATGCATTTTCTGTGTTTCATCGTCAATAAGAAGGTCCAAGGGATACAGTAAACCTGGAGTGAAGCATCGGTATCTACAACTAGTGTCACAGGAATGGTTCAAAACACAGTGAGTAAGAAGAGTCTGTCTTCTTGTACTTAAGTCGGCATTGTGCCTTTTGTATTTAATTCCGGTGCAATTTCTGTGTTTCATCGTCAATAAGAAGGTCAGAGGGATACAGTAAACCTAAAGTGAAGCACCGGAATCTATAACTAGTGTCACAGGAATGGTTCAAAGCATAGTCAGTAAGAAGAGTCAGTCTTCTTGTCCTTAAGTCGGCATTGTGCCTTTTGTATTTAATTCCGATGCTATTTCTGTGTTTCATCGTCAATAAGAAGGTCCAAGGGATACAGTAAACCTGAAGTGAAGCATCGGAATCTATAACTAGTGTCACAGGAAAGGTTCAAAACATAGACAGTAAGAACAGTCAGTCTTCTTGTACCTAAGTCGACATTGTGCCGCTCGTATTTAATTCCGGTGCAATTTCCGTGTTTCATCGTCAATAAGAAGGTCAGAGGGATACAGTAACCCTGAAGTGAAGCATCGGAATCTATAACTAGTGTCACAGGAATGGATCAAAATATAGTCAGTAACAAGAGTCAGTCTTTTTGTACTTAAGTCGGCATTGTGCCTTTTGTATTTAATTCCAATGTAATTTCTGTGTTTCATCGTCAATAAGTAGGTCAGAGGGACAGAGGAAACCTGAAGTGAAGCATCGGAATCTATAACTAGTGTCACAGGAATGGCTCAAAACATAGTCAATAAGAAGAGTCAGTCTTCTTGTACTAAAGTCGCCATTGTGCTTTTGTATTTAATTCCGGTGCAATTTCTGTGTTTCATCGTCAATAGGAAGGTCAGAGGGATACAGTAAACCTGAAGTGAGGCATCGGAATCTATAACTAGTGTCACTGGAATGGTTCAAAACATAGTCAGTAAGAAGAGTCAGTCTTCTTGTCCTTAAGTCGGCCTTGCGCCTTTTGTATTTAATTTCAATGCAATATCTGTGTTTCATCGTCAATAAGAAGGTCCAAGGGATACAGTAAACCTGGAGTGAAGCATCGGAATCTATAACTAGTGCCCAGGATTGGTTCAAAACATAGACAGTACCTAAGTCGGCATTGTGCTTTTGTATTTATTTCCGATGCAATTTCTCTGTTTCATCGTCAATAAGAAGGCCCAAAGGAAACAGTAAACCTGAAGTGAAGCATCTGAATCTATAACTAGTGTCACAGGAGAGGTTCAAAACATAGATAGTAAGAAGTGTCAGTCTTCTTGTACCTAAGTCGACATTGTCCGCTTGTATTTAATTCCGGTGAAATTTCTGTGTTTCATCGTATAATGCGGTCAGAGGGATACAGTAACCCTGAAGTGAAGCATCGGAATCTATAACTAGTGTCACAGGAATGGTTCAAAACATAGTCAGTAACAAGAGTCAGTCTTTTTGTACTTAAGTCGGCATTATGCCTTTTGTATTTAATTCCGGTGCAATTTCTGTGTTTCAACGTCAATAAGAAGGTCAGAAGGATACTGTAAACCTAAAGTGAAGCATCGGAATCTATAACTAGTGTCACAGGAATGGTTCAAAACATAGTCAGTAAGAAGAGTCAGTCTTCATGTCCTTAAGTCGGCATTTTGCATTTTGTATTTAATTCCGATGCTATTTCTGTGTTTCATCGTCACAAAGAAGGTCCAAGGGATACAGTAAGCCTGGAGTGTAGCATCGGAATCTATAACTAGTGTCACAGGAATGGGTAAAAACATAGTCAGTAAGAAGAGTCAGTCTTCATGTACTTAAGTCGGCATTGTGCCTTTTCTATTTAATTCCGATGCTATTTCTGTGTTTCATCGTCAATAAGAAGGTCCAAGGGATAGAGTAAACCTGAAGTGAAGCATCGGAATCTATAACTAGTGTCACAGGAATGGTTCAAAACACAGTCAGTAAGAAGAGTGAGTCTTCCTGTTCTTAAGTCGGCATTGTGCCTTTTCTGTTTAATTCCGATGCAATTTCAGTGTTTCATCGTCAATAAGAAGGTCCAAGGGATACAGTAAACATGGAGTGAAGTATCGGAATCTATAAATGGTGTCAATGGAATGGTTCAAAGCATAGACAGTAAGAAGAGTTAGTCTTCTTGTAATTAAGTCAGCTTTGTGCCTTTTGTATTTATTTCCGGTGCAATTTCTGTGTTTCATCGTCAATAAGAAGGTCCAAGGGAAACAGTAAATCTGAAGTGAAGCATCGGAATCTATAACAAGTGTCACAGCAATGGTTCAAAACATAGTCAGTAAGAAGAGTCGGTCTTCATGTACTTAAGTCGGCATTGTGCCTTTTGTATTTAATTCCGAAGCAATTTCAGTGTTTAATCGTCAATAAGAATGTCAGAGGGATACAGTAAACCTGAAGTCTAGCATCGGAATCTATAACTAGTGTCACAGGAATGGTTCAAAACATAGTCAGTAACGAGAGTCAGTCTTTTTGTACTTAAGTCGGCATTGTGCCTTTTGTATTTAATTCCGATGTAATTTCTGTGTTTCATCGTCAATAAGTAGGTCAGAGGGACAGAGGAAACCTGAAGTGAAGCATCGGAATCTATAACTAGTGTCACAGGAATGGCTCAAAACATAGTCAATAAGAAGAGTCAGTCTTCTTGTACTAAAGTCGCCAATGTGCTTTTGTATTTAATTCCGGTGCAATTTCTGTGTTTCATCGTCAATAGGAAGGTCAGAGGGATACAGTAAACCTGAAGTGAGGCATCGGAATCTATAACTAGTGTCACTGGAATGGTTCAAAACATAGTCAGTAAGAAGAGTCAGTCTTCTTGTCCTTAAGTCGGCCTTGCGCCTTTTGTATTTAATTTCAATGCAATATCTGTGTTTCATCGTCAATAAGAAGGTCCAAGGGATACAGTAAACCTGGAGTGAAGCATCGGAATCTATAACTAGTGTCCAGGATTGGTTCAAAACATAGACAGTACCTAAGTCGGCATTGTGCTTTTGTATTTATTTCCGATGCAATTTCTCTGTTTCATCGTCAATAAGAAGCTCCAAGGGATACAGTAAACCTGGAGTGAAGCATCGGATTCCATAACTAGTGTCAATGGAATGGTTCAAAACATAGACAGTAGGAAGAGTCAGTCTTCTTGTACTTAAGTCGGCATTGTGCCTTTTGTATTTATTTCCGGTGCAATTTCTGTGTTTCATCGTCAATAGGAAGGTCAGAGGGAGACAGTAAACCTGAAGAGAAGCATCGGAATCTATAACTAGTGTCACTGGAATGGTTCAAAACATAGTCTGTAAGAAGGGTCAGTCTTCTTGTCCTTAAGTCGGCCTTGCGCCTTTTGTATTTAATTCCAATGCAATTTCTATGTTTAATCGTCAATAAGAAGGTCCAAGGGATACAGTAATCCTGGAGTGAAGCTTTGGAATCTATAACTAGTGGCACAGGAATGGTTCAAAATATAGACAGTACCTAAGTCGGCATTGTGCCTTTTGTATTTAATTCCAATGCAATTACTGTGTTTCATCGTCAATAAGAAGGTCCAAGGGATACAGTAAACCTGGAGTGAAGCATCGGATTCCATATCTAGTGTCAATGGAATGGTTCAAAACATAGACAGTAGGAAGAGTCAGTCTTCTTGTACTTAAGTCGGCATTGTGCCTTTTGTATTTATTTCCGGTACAATTTCTGTGTTTCATCGTCAATAGGAAGGTCAGAGGGAGACAGTAAACCTGAAGTGAAGCATCGGAATCTATAACTAGTGTCACTGGAATGGTTCAAATCATAGTCTGTAAGAAGAGTCAGTCTTCTTGTCCTTAAGTCGGCCTTGCGCCTTTTGTATTTAATTCCGATGCATTTTCTGTGTTTCATCGTCAATAAGAAGGTCCAAGGGATACAGTAAACCTGGAGTGAAGCATCGGTATCTACAACTAGTGTCACAGGAATGGTTCAAAACACAGTGAGTAAGAAGAGTCTGTCTTCTTGTACTTAAGTCGGCATTGTGCCTTTTGTATTTAATTCCGGTGCAATTTCTGTGTTTCATCGTCAATAAGAAGGTCAGAGGGATACAGTAAACCTAAAGTGAAGCACCGGAATCTATAACTAGTGTCACAGGAATGGTTCAAAGCATAGTCAGTAAGAAGAGTCAGTCTTCTTGTCCTTAAGTCGGCATTGTGCCTTTTGTATTTAATTCCGATGCTATTTCTGTGTTTCATCGTCAATAAGAAGGTCCAAGGGATACAGTAAACCTGAAGTGAAGCATCGGAATCTATAACTAGTGTCACAGGAAAGGTTCAAAACATAGACAGTAAGAACAGTCAGTCTTCTTGTACCTAAGTCGACATTGTGCCGCTCGTATTTAATTCCGGTGCAATTTCCGTGTTTCATCGTCAATAAGAAGGTCAGAGGGATACAGTAACCCTGAAGTGAAGCATCGGAATCTATAACTAGTGTCACAGGAATGGATCAAAATATAGTCAGTAACAAGAGTCAGTCTTTTTGTACTTAAGTCGGCATTGTGCCTTTTGTATTTAATTCCAATGTAATTTCTGTGTTTCATCGTCAATAAGTAGGTCAGAGGGACAGAGGAAACCTGAAGTGAAGCATCGGAATCTATAACTAGTGTCACAGGAATGGCTCAAAACATAGTCAATAAGAAGAGTCAGTCTTCTTGTACTAAAGTCGCCATTGTGCTTTTGTATTTAATTCCGGTGCAATTTCTGTGTTTCATCGTCAATAGGAAGGTCAGAGGGATACAGTAAATCTGAAGTGAGGCATCGGAATCTATAACTAGTGTCACTGGAATGGTTCAAAACATAGTCAGTTAGAAGAGTCAGTCTTCTTGTCCTTAAGTCGGCCTTGCGCCTTTTGTATTTAATTTCAATGCAATATCTGTGTTTCATCGTCAATAAGAAGGTCCAAGGGATACAGTAAACCTGGAGTGAAGCATCGGAATCTATAACTAGTGTCCAGGATTGGTTCAAAACATAGACAGTACCTAAGTCGGCATTGTGCTTTTGTATTTATTTCCGATGCAATTTCTCTGTTTCATCGTCAATAAGAAGGCCCAAAGGAAACAGTAAACCTGAAGTGAAGCATCTGAATCTATAACTAGTGTCACAGGAGAGGTTCAAAACATAGATAGTAAGAAGTGTCAGTCTTCTTGTACCTAAGTCGACATTGTCCGCTTGTATTTAATTCCGGTGAAATTTCTGTGTTTCATCGTATAATGCGGTCAGAGGGATACAGTAAACCTGAAGTGAAGCATCGGAATCTATAACTAGTGTCACAGGAATGGTTCAAAACATAGTCAGTAACAAGAGTCAGTCTTTTTGTACTTAAGTCGGCATTATGCCTTTTGTATTTAATTCCGGTGCAATTTCTGTGTTTCAACGTCAATAAGAAGGTCAGAAGGATACTGTAAACCTAAAGTGAGGCATCGGAATCTATAACTAGTGTCACAGGAATGGTTCAAAACATAGTCAGTAAGAAGAGTCAGTCTTCATGTCCTTAAGTCGGCATTTTGCCTTTTGTATTTAATTCCGATGCTATTTCTGTGTTTCATCGTCACAAAGAAGGTCCAAGGGATACAGTAAGCCTGGAGTGTAGCATCGGAATCTATAACTAGTGTCACAGGAATGGGTAAAAACATAGTCAGTAAGAAGAGTCAGTCTTCATGTACTTAAGTCGGCATTGTGCCTTTTCTATTTAATTCCGATGCTATTTCTGTGTTTCATCGTCAATAAGAAGGTCCAAGGGATAGAGTAAACCTGAAGTGAAGCATCGGAATCTATAACTAGTGTCACAGGAATGGTTCAAAACACAGTCAGTAAGAAGAGTGAGTCTTCCTGTTCTTAAGTCGGCATTGTGCCTTTTCTGTTTAATTCCGATGCAATTTCAGTGTTTCATCGTCAATAAGAAGGTCCAAGGGATACAGTAAACATGGAGTGAAGTATCGGAATCTATAAATGGTGTCAATGGAATGGTTCAAAGCATAGACAGTAAGAAGAGTTAGTCTTCTTGTAATTAAGTCAGCTTTGTGCCTTTTGTATTTATTTCCGGTGCAATTTCTCTGTTTCATCGTCAATAAGAAGGTCCAAGGGAAACAGTAAATCTGAAGTGAAGCATCGGAATCTATAACAAGTGTCACAGCAATGGTTCAAAACATAGTCAGTAAGAAGAGTCGGTCTTCATGTACTTAAGTCGGCATTGTGCCTTTTGTATTTAATTCCGAAGCAATTTCAGTGTTTAATCGTCAATAAGAACGTCTAACTGATGCAGTAAACCTGAAGTGAAGCATCGGATCTATAACTAATGTCACAGGAATGGTTCAAAACATAGTCACTAAGAAGGGTCAGTCTTCATGTACTTAAGTCGGCATTGTGCCTTTTGTATTTAATTCCGATGCAATTTCTGTGTTTCATCGTCAATAAGAAGGTCCAAGGGATACAGTAAACCTAAAGTGAAGCATCGGAATCTATAACTAGTGTCACAGGAATGGATCAAAGCATAGTCAGTAAGAAGAGTCAGTCTTCATGTGCTTAAGTCGGCATTGTGCCTTTTGTACTTAATACCGATGCTATTTCTGTGTTTCATCGTAAATAAGAAGGGCCATGGGATACAGTAAACCTGGAGTGTAGCATCGGAATCTATAACTAGTGTCACAGGAATGGATAAAAACATAGTCAGTAAGAAGAGTCAGTCTTCATGTACTTAAGTCGGCATTGTGCCTTTTGTATTTAATTCCGATGCAATTTCTGTGTTTCATCGTCAATAAGAAGGTCCAAGGGAAACAGTAAATCTGAAGTGAAGCATCGGAATCTATAACAAGTGTCACAGGAATGGTTCAAAACATAGTCAGTAAGAAGAGTCGGTCTTCATGTACTTAAGTCGGCATTGAGCCTTTTCTATTTAATTCCGATGCAATTTCAGTGTTTTATCGTCAATAAGAAGGTCCAAGGGATACAGTAAACCTGAAGTGAAGCATCGGATCTATAACTAGTGTCACAGGAATGGTTCGAAACATAGTCAGTAAGAAGAGTCGGTCTTCATGTACTTAAATCGGCATTGTGCCTTTTGTATTTAGTTTCGGTGCAATTTCTGTGTTTCATCGTCAATAAGAAGGTCAGAGGGATACAGTAAGCCTGGAGTGTAGCATCGGAATCTGTAACTAGTGTCACAGGAATGGATAAAAACATAGTCAGTAAGAAGAGTCAGTCTTCATGTACTTAAGTCGGCATTGTGCCTTTTCTATTTAATTCCGATGCAATTTCTGTGTTTCATCGTCAATAAGAAGGTCCAAGGGATACAGTAAACCTGAAGTGGAGCATCGGAATCTATAACTAGTGTCACAGGAATGGTTCAAAACATAGTCAGTAAGAAGAGTGAGTCTTCTTGTTCTTAATTCGGCATTGTGCCTTTTCTATTTAATTCCGATGCTATTTCAGTGTTTCATCGTAAATAAGAAGGTAAAAAGGATACAGTAAACCTGGAGTGAAGTATCGGAATCTATAAATAGTGTCAATGGAATTGTTCAAACATAGACAGTAAGAAGACTCAGTCTTCTTGTAATTAAGTCGGCATTGTGCCTTTTGTATTTAATTCCGGTGCAATTTCTGTGTTTCATCGTCAATAAGAAGGTAGAAGGGATACAGTAAACCTGGAGTGAAGTATGGGAATCTATAAATAGTTTCAATGGAATGGTTCAAAGCATAGACCGTAAGAAGAGTCAGTCTTCTTGTACTAAAGTCGGCATTGTGCTTTTGTATTTAATTCCGGTGCAATTTCTGTGTTTCATCGTCAATAGGAAGGTCAGAGGGATACAGTAAACCTGAAGCGAAGCATCGGAATCTATAACTATTGTCACTGGAATGGTTCAAAACATAGTCAGTAAGAAGAGTCAGTCTTCTTGTCCTTAAGTCGGCCTTGCGCCTTTTGTATTTAATTCCAATGCAATTTCTGTGTTTCATCGTCAATAAGAAGCTCCAAGGGATACAGTAAACCTGGAGTGAAGCATCGGATTCCATAACTAGTGTCAATGGAATGGTTCAAAACATAGACAGTAGGAAGAGTCAGTCTTCTGGTACTTAAGTCGGCATTGTGCCTTTTGTATTTATTTCCGTTGCAATTTCTGTGTTTCATCGTCAATAGGAAGGTCAGAGGGAGACAGTAAACCTGAAGAGAAGCATCGGAATCTATAACTAGTGTCACTGGAATGGTTCAAAACATAGTCTGTAAGAAGGGTCAGTCTTCTTGTCCTTAAGTCGGCCTTGTGCCTTTTGTATTTAATTCCAATGCAATTTCTATGTTTAATCGTCAATAAGAAGGTCCAAGGGATACAGTAATCCTGGAGTGAAGCTTTGGAATCTATAACTAGTGGCACAGGAATGGTTCAAAATATAGACAGTACCTAAGTCGGCATTGTGCCTTTTGTATTTAATTCCAATGCAATTACTGTGTTTCATCGTCAATAAGAAGGTCCAAGGGATACAGTAAACCTGGAGTGAAGCATCGGATTCCATATCTAGTGTCAATGGAATGGTTCAAAACATAGACAGTAGGAAGAGTCAGTCTTCTTGTACTTAAGTCGGCATTGTGCCTTTTGTATTTATTTCCGGTGCAATTTCTGTGTTTCATCGTCAATAGGAAGGTCAGAGGGAGACAGTAAACCTGAAGTGAAGCATCGGAATCTATAACTAGTGTCACTGGAATGGTTCAAATCATAGTCTGTAAGAAGAGTCAGTCTTCTTGTCCTTAAGTCGGCCTTGCGCCTTTTGTATTTAATTCCGATGCATTTTCTGTGTTTCATCGTCAATAAGAAGGTCCAAGGGATACAGTAAACCTGGAGTGAAGCATCGGTATCTACAACTAGTGTCACAGGAATGGTTCAAAACATAGTGAGTAAGAAGAGTCAGTCTTCTTGTACTTAAGTCGGCATTGTGCCTTTTGTATTTAATTCCGGTGCAATTTCTGTGTTTCATCGTCAATAAGAAGGTCAGAGGGATACAGTAAACCTAAAGTGAAGCACCGGAATCTATAACTAGTGTCACAGGAATGGTTCAAAGCATAGTCAGTAAGAAGAGTCAGTCTTCTTGTCCTTAAGTCGGCATTGTGCCTTTTGTATTTAATTCCGATGCTATTTCTGTGTTTCATCGTCAATAAGAAGGTCCAAGGGATACAGTAAACCTGAAGTGAAGCATCGGAATCTATAACTAGTGTCACAGGAAAGGTTCAAAACATAGACAGTAAGAACAGTCAGTCTTCTTGTACCTAAGTCGACATTGTGCCGCTCGTATTTAATTCCGGTGCAATTTCCGTGTTTCATCGTCAATAAGAAGGTCAGAGGGATACAGTAACCCTGAAGTGAAGCATCGGAATCTATAACTAGTGTCACAGGAATGGATCAAAATATAGTCAGTAACAAGAGTCAGTCTTTTTGTACTTAAGTCGGCATTGTGCCTTTTGTATTTAATTCCAATGTAATTTCTGTGTTTCATCGTCAATAAGTAGGTCAGAGGGACAGAGGAAACCTGAAGTGAAGCATCGGAATCTATAACTAGTGTCACAGGAATGGCTCAAAACATAGTCAATAAGAAGAGTCAGTCTTCTTGTACTAAAGTCGCCAATGTGCTTTTGTATTTAATTCCGGTGCAATTTCTGTGTTTCATCGTCAATAGGAAGGTCAGAGGGATACAGTAAACCTGAAGTGAGGCATCGGAATCTATAACTAGTGTCACTGGAATGGTTCAAAACATAGTCAGTAAGAAGAGTCAGTCTTCTTGTCCTTAAGTCGGCCTTGCGCCTTTTGTATTTAATTTCAATGCAATATCTGTGTTTCATCGTCAATAAGAAGGTCCAAGGGATACAGTAAACCTGGAGTGAAGCATCGGAATCTATAACTAGTGTCCAGGATTGGTTCAAAACATAGACAGAACCTAAGTCGGCATTGTGCTTTTGTATTTATTTCCGATGCAATTTCTCTGTTTCATCGTCAATAAGAAGGCCCAAAGGAAACAGTAAACCTGAAGTGAAGCATCTGAATCTATAACTAGTGTCACAGGAGAGGTTCAAAACATAGATAGTAAGAAGTGTCAGTCTTCTTGTACCTAAGTCGACATTGTCCGCTTGTATTTAATTCCGGTGCAATTTCTGTGTTTCATCGTATAATGCGGTCAGAGGGATACAGTAACCCTGAAGTGAAGCATCGGAATCTATAACTAGTGTCACAGGAATGGTTCAAAACATAGTCAGTAACAAGAGTCAGTCTTTTTGTACTTAAGTCGGCATTATGCCTTTTGTATTTAATTCCGGTGCAATTTCTGTGTTTCAACGTCAATAAGAAGGTCAGAGGGATACTGTAAACCTAAAGTGAAGCATCGGAATCTATAACTAGTGTCACAGGAATGGTTCAAAACATAGTCAGTAAGAAGAGTCAGTCTTCATGTCCTTAAGTCGGCATTTTGCCTTTTGTATTTAATTCCGATGCTATTTCTGTGTTTCATCGTCACAAAGAAGGTCCAAGGGATACAGTAAGCCTGGAGTGTAGCATCGGAATCTATAACTAGTGTCACAGGAATGGGTAAAAACATAGTCAGTATGAAGAGTCAGTCTTCATGTACTTAAGTCGGCATTGTGCCTTTTCTATTTAATTCCGATGCTATTTCTGTGTTTCATCGTCAATAAGAAGGTCCAAGGGATAGAGTAAACCTGAAGTGAAGCATCGGAATCTATAACTAGTGTCACAGGAATGGTTCAAAACATAGTCAGTAAGAAGAGTGAGTCTTCCTGTTCTTAAGTCGGCATTGTGCTTTTGTATTTAATTCCGGTGCAATTTCTGTGTTTCATCGTCAATAAGAAGGTCAGAGGGATACAGTAAACCTGAAGCGAAGCATCGGAATCTATAACTAGTGTCACTGGAATGGTTCAAAACATAGTCAGTAAGAAGAGTCAGTCTTCTTGTCCTTAAGTCGGCCTTGCGCCTTTTGTATTTAATTCCAATGCAATTTCTGTGTTTCATCGTCAATAAGAAGCTCCAAGGGATACAGTAAACCTGGAGTGAAGCATCGGATTCCATAACTAGTATCAATGGAATGGTTCAAAACATAGACAGTAGGAAGAGTCAGTCTTCTTGTACTTAAGTCGGCATTGTGCCTTTTGTATTTATTTCCGGTGCAATTTCTGTGTTTCATCGTCAATAGGAAGGTCAGAGGGAGACAGTAAACCTGAAGAGAAGCATCGGAATCTATAACTAGTGTCATTGGAATGGTTCAAAACATAGTCTGTAAGAAGGGTCAGTCTTCTTGTCCTTAAGTCGGCCTTGCGCCTTTTGTATTTAATTCCAATGCAATTTCTATGTTTAATCGTCAATAAGATGGTCCAAGGGATACAGTAATCCTGGAGTGAAGCTTTGGAATCTATAACTAGTGGCACAGGAATGGTTCAAAGTATAGACAGTACCTAAGTCGGCATTGTGGCTTTGGTATTTAATTCCAATGCAATTACTGTGTTTCATCGTCAATAAGAAGGTCCAAGGGATACAGTGAACCTGGAGTGAAGCATCGGATTCCATATCTAGTGTCAATGGAATGGTTCAAAACATAGACAGTAGGAAGAGTCAGTCTTCTTGTACTTAAGTCGGCATTGTGCCTTTTGTATTTATTTCCGGTGCAATTTCTGTGTTTCATCGTCAATAGGAAGGTCAGAGGGAGACAGTAAACCTGAAGTGAAGCATCGGAATCTATAACTAGTGTCACTGGAATGGTTCAAATCATAGTCTGTAAGAAGAGTCAGTCTTCTTGTCCTTAAGTCGGCCTTGCGCCTTTTGTATTTAATTCCGATGCATTTTCTGTGTTTCATCGTCAATAAGAAGGTCCAAGGGATACAGTAAACCTGGAGTGAAGCATCGGTATCTACAACTAGTGTCACAGGAATGGTTCAAAACATAGTGAGTTAGAAGAGTCAGTCTTCTTGTACTTAAGTCGGCATTGTGCCTTTTGTATTTAATTCCGGTGCAATTTCTGTGTTTCATCGTCAATAAGAAGGTCAGAGGGATACAGTAAACCTAAAGTGAAGCACCGGAATCTATAACTAGTGTCACAGGAATGGTTCAAAGCATAGTCAGTAAGAAGAGTCAGTCTTCTTGTCCTTAAGTCGGCATTGTGCCTTTTGTATTTAATTCCGATGCTATTTCTGTGTTTCATCGTCAATAAGAAGGTCCAAGGGATACAGTAAACCTGAAGTGAAGCATCGGAATCTATAACTAGTGTCACAGGAAAGGTTCAAAACATAGACAGTAAGAACAGTCAGTCTTCTTGTACCTAAGTCGACATTGTGCCGCTCGTATTTAATTCCGGTGCAATTTCCGTGTTTCATCGTCAATAAGAAGGTCAGAGGGATACAGTAACCCTGAAGTGAAGCATCGGAATCTATAACTAGTGTCACAGGAATGGATCAAAATATAGTCAGTAACAAGAGTCAGTCTTTTTGTACTTAAGTCGGCATTGTGCCTTTTGTATTTAATTCCAATGTAATTTCTGTGTTTCATCGTCAATAAGTAGGTCAGAGGGACAGAGGAAACCTGAAGTGAAGCATCGGAATCTATAACTAGTGTCACAGGAATGGCTCAAAACATAGTCAATAAGAAGAGTCAGTCTTCTTGTACTAAAGTCGCCATTGTGCTTTTGTATTTAATTCCGGTGCAATTTCTGTGTTTCATCGTCAATAGGAAGGTCAGAGGGATACAGTAAACCTGAAGTGAGGCATCGGAATCTATAACTAGTGTCACTGGAATGGTTCAAAACATAGTCAGTAAGAAGAGTCAGTCTTCTTGTCCTTAAGTCGGCCTTGCGCCTTTTGTATTTAATTTCAATGCAATATCTGTGTTTCATCGTCAATAAGAAGGTCCAAGGGATACAGTAAACCTGGAGTGAAGCATCGGAATCTATAACTAGTGTCCAGGATTGGTTCAAAACATAGACAGTACCTAAGTCGGCATTGTGCTTTTGTATTTATTTCCGATGCAATTTCTCTGTTTCATCGTCAATAAGAAGGCCCAAAGGAAACAGTAAACCTGAAGTGAAGCATCTGAATCTATAACTAGTGTCACAGGAGAGGTTCAAAACATAGATAGTAAGAAGTGTCAGTCTTCTTGTACCTAAGTCGACATTGTCCGCTTGTATTTAATTCCGGTGCAATTTCTGTGTTTCAACGTCAATAAGAAGGTCAGAGGGATACTGTAAACCTGGAGTGAAGCATCGGATCTATAACTAGTGTCACAGGAATGGTTCGAAACATAGTCAGTAAGAAGAGTCGGTCTTCATGTACTTAAGTCGGCATTGTGCCTTTTGTATTTAGTTTCGGTGCAATTTCTGTGTTTCATCGTCAATAAGAAGGTCAGAGGGATACAGTAAGCCTGGAGTGTAGCATCGGAATCTGTAACTAGTGTCACAGGAATGGATAAAAACATAGTCAGTAAGAAGAGTCAGTCTTCATGTACTTAAGTCGGCATTGTGCCTTTTCTACTTAATTCCGATGCAATTTCTGTGTTTCATCGTCAATAAGAACGTCCAAGGGATACAGTAAACCTGAAGTGAAGCATCGGAATCTACAACAAGTGTCACAGGAATGGTTCAAAACATAGTCAGTAAGAAGAGTCGGTCTTCATGTACTTAAGACGGCATTGTGCCGTTTGTATTTAATTCCGATGCAATTTCAGTGTTTAATCGTCAATAAGAACGTCCAAGGGATACAGTAAGCCTGAAGTGAAGCATCGGATCTATAACTAGTGTCACAGGAATAGTTCAAAACATAGTCAGTAAGAAGAGTCAGTCTTCATGTACTTAAGTCGGCATTGTGCCTATTGTATTTAATTCCGATGCAATTTCTGTGTTTCACCGTCAATAAGAAGGTCCAACTGATACAGTAAACCTGAAGTGAAGCATCGGAATCTATAACTAGTGTCACAGGAATGGTTCAAAGCATAGTCAGTAAGAAGAGTCAGTCTTCTTGTACTTCATTCGGCATATTTGCCTAATCAATTTAATACCGATGCAATTTCAGTGTTTCATCGACAATCAGAAGGTCCAAGGGATACAGTAATCCTGGAGTGATGCACGGAATCAATAACTAGTGTCAATGGAATGGCTCAAAGCAAAGACAGTAAGAAGAGTCAGTCTTCTTGTACTTAAGTCGGGATTGTGCCTTTGGGTTTAAGTCCGGTGAAATTTCAGTGTTTCATCGTCAATAAGATGGTCAGAGGGATACAGGAAACCTGCAGTGAAGCATCAGAATCTATAACTTGTGTCACAGGAATGGTTCAAAACATAGTCAGTAAGAAGAGTCAGTCTTCTTGTACTTAAGTCGGCATTGTGCTTTTTGTATTTAATTCCGGTGCAATTTCTGTGTTTCATCGTCAATAAGAAGGTCAGAGGGATACAGTGAACCTAAAGTGAAGCATCGGAATCTATAACTAGTGTCACAGGAATGGTTCAAAACATAGTCAGTAAGAAGAGTCAGTCTTCATGTCCTTAAGTCGGCATTGTGCCTTTTGTATTTAATTCCGATGCTATTTCTGTGTTTCATCGTCAATAAGAAGGTCCAAGGGATACAGTGAACCTGGAGTGAAGCATCGGATTCCATATCTAGTGTCAATGGAATGGTTCAAAACATAGACAGTAGGAAGAGTCAGTCTTCTTGTACTTAAGTCGGCATTGTGCCTTTTGTATTTATTTCCGGTGCAATTTCTGTGTTTCATCGTCAATAGGAAGGTCAGAGGGAGACAGTAAACCTGAAGTGAAGCATCGGAATCTATAACTAGTGTCACTGGAATGGTTCAAATCATAGTCTGTAAGAAGAGTCAGTCTTCTTGTCCTTAAGTCGGCCTTGCGCCTTTTGTATTTAATTCCGATGCATTTTCTGTGTTTCATCGTCAATAAGAAGGTCCAAGGGATACAGTAAACCTGGAGTGAAGCATCGGTATCTACAACTAGTGTCACAGGAATGGTTCAAAACATAGTGAGTAAGAAGAGTCAGTCTTCTTGTACTTAAGTCGGCATTGTGCCTTTTGTATTTAATTCCGGTGCAATTTCTGTGTTTCATCGTCAATAAGAAGGTCAGAGGGATACAGTAAACCTAAAGTGAAGCACCGGAATCTATAACTAGTGTCACAGGAATGGTTCAAAGCATAGTCAGTAAGAAGAGTCAGTCTTCTTGTCCTTAAGTCGGCATTGTGCCTTTTGTATTTAATTCCGATGCTATTTCTGTGTTTCATCGTCAATAAGAAGGTCCAAGGGATACAGTAAACCTGAAGTGAAGCATCGGAATCTATAACTAGTGTCACAGGAAAGGTTCAAAACATAGACAGTAAGAACAGTCAGTCTTCTTGTACCTAAGTCGACATTGTGCCGCTCGTATTTAATTCCGGTGCAATTTCCGTGTTTCATCGTCAATAAGAAGGTCAGAGGGATACAGTAACCCTGAAGTGAAGCATCGGAATCTATAACTAGTGTCACAGGAATGGATCAAAATATAGTCAGTAACAAGAGTCAGTCTTTTTGTACTTAAGTCGGCATTGTGCCTTTTGTATTTAATTCCAATGTAATTTCTGTGTTTCATCGTCAATAAGTAGGTCAGAGGGACAGAGGAAACCTGAAGTGAAGCATCGGAATCTATAACTAGTGTCACAGGAATGGCTCAAAACATAGTCAATAAGAAGAGTCAGTCTTCTTGTACTAAAGTCGCCAATGTGCTTTTGTATTTAATTCCGGTGCAATTTCTGTGTTTCATCGTCAATAGGAAGGTCAGAGGGATACAGTAAACCTGAAGTGAGGCATCGGAATCTATAACTAGTGTCACTGGAATGGTTCAAAACATAGTCAGTAAGAAGAGTCAGTCTTCTTGTCCTTAAGTCGGCCTTGCGCCTTTTGTATTTAATTTCAATGCAATATCTGTGTTTCATCGTCAATAAGAAGGTCCAAGGGATACAGTAAACCTGGAGTGAAGCATCGGAATCTATAACTAGTGTCCAGGATTGGTTCAAAACATAGACAGAACCTAAGTCGGCATTGTGCTTTTGTATTTATTTCCGATGCAATTTCTCTGTTTCATCGTCAATAAGAAGGCCCAAAGGAAACAGTAAACCTGAAGTGAAGCATCTGAATCTATAACTAGTGTCACAGGAGAGGTTCAAAACATAGATAGTAAGAAGTGTCAGTCTTCTTGTACCTAAGTCGACATTGTCCGCTTGTATTTAATTCCGGTGCAATTTCTGTGTTTCATCGTATAATGCGGTCAGAGGGATACAGTAACCCTGAAGTGAAGCATCGGAATCTATAACTAGTGTCACAGGAATGGTTCAAAACATAGTCAGTAACAAGAGTCAGTCTTTTTGTACTTAAGTCGGCATTATGCCTTTTGTATTTAATTCCGGTGCAATTTCTGTGTTTCAACGTCAATAAGAAGGTCAGAGGGATACTGTAAACCTAAAGTGAAGCATCGGAATCTATAACTAGTGTCACAGGAATGGTTCAAAACATAGTCAGTAAGAAGAGTCAGTCTTCATGTCCTTAAGTCGGCATTTTGCCTTTTGTATTTAATTCCGATGCTATTTCTGTGTTTCATCGTCACAAAGAAGGTCCAAGGGATACAGTAAGCCTGGAGTGTAGCATCGGAATCTATAACTAGTGTCACAGGAATGGGTAAAAACATAGTCAGTATGAAGAGTCAGTCTTCATGTACTTAAGTCGGCATTGTGCCTTTTCTATTTAATTCCGATGCTATTTCTGTGTTTCATCGTCAATAAGAAGGTCCAAGGGATAGAGTAAACCTGAAGTGAAGCATCGGAATCTATAACTAGTGTCACAGGAATGGTTCAAAACATAGTCAGTAAGAAGAGTGAGTCTTCCTGTTCTTAAGTCGGCATTGTGCCTTTTCTATTTAATTCCGATGCAATTTCAGTGTTTCATCGTCAATAAGAAGGTCCAAGGGATACAGTAAACATGGAGTGAAGTATCGGAATCTATAAATGGTGTCAATGGAATGGTTCAAAGCATAGACAGTAAGAAGAGTTAGTCTTCTTGTAATTAAGTCAGCTTTGTGCCTTTTGTATTTAATTCCGGTGCAATTTCTGTGTTTCATCGTCAATAAGAAGGTCCAAGGGAAACAGTAAATCTGAAGTGAAGCATCGGAATCTATAACAAGTGTCACAGTAATGGTTCAAAACATAGTCAGTAAGAAGAGTCGGTCTTCATGTACTTAAGTCGGCATTGTGCCTTTTGTATTTAATTCCGAAGCAATTTCAGTGTTTAATCGTCAATAAGAACGTCTAACTGATACAGTAAACCTGAAGTGAAGCATCGGATCTATAACTAATGTCACAGGAATGGTTCAAAACATAGTCAGTAAGAAGGGTCAGTCTTCATGTACTTAAGTCGGCATTGTGCCTTTTGTATTTAATTCCGATGCAATTTCTGTGTTTCATCGTCAATAAGAAGGTCCAAGGGTTACAGTAAACCTAAAGTGAAGCATCGGAATCTATAACTAGTGTCACAGGAATGGATCAAAGCATAGTCAGTAAGAAGAGACAGTCTTCATGTGCTTAAGTCGGCATTGTGCCTTTTGTATTTAATACCGATGCTATTTCTGTGTTTCATCGTCAATAAGAAGGTCCATGGGATACAGTAAACCTGGAGTGTAGCATCGGAATCTATAACTAGTGTCACAGGAATGGATAAAAACATAGTCAGTAAGAAGAGTCAGTCTTCATGTACTTAAGTCGGCATTGTGCTTTTTCTATTTAATTCCGATGTAATTTCAGTGTTTCATCGTCAATAAGAAGGTCCAAGGGATACAGTAAACCTGGAGTGAAGTATCGGAATCTATAAATAGTGTCAATGGAATGGTTCAAAGCATAGACAGTCAGAAAAGTCAGTCTTCTTGTAATTAAGTCGGCTTTGTGCGTTTTGTATTTAATTCCGGTGCAATTTCTGTGTTTCATCGTCAATAAGAAGGTCCAAGGGAAACAGTAAATCTGAAGTGAAGCATCGGAATCTATAACATGTGTCACAGGAATGGTTCAAAACATAGTCAGTAAGAAGAGTCGGTCTTCATGTACTTAAGTCGGCATTGTGCCTTTTCTATTTAATTCCGATGCAATTTCAGTGTTTAATCGTCAATAAGAAGGTCCAAGGGATACAGTAAACCTGAAGTGAAGCATCGGATCTATAACTAGTGTCACAGGAATGGTTCGAAACATAGTCAGTAAGAAGAGTCGGTCTTCATGTACTTAAGTCGGCATTGTGCCTTTTGTATTTAGTTTCGGTGCAATTTCTGTGTTTCATCGTCAATAAGAAGGTCAGAGGGATACAGTAAGCCTGGAGTGTAGCATCGGAATCTGTAACTAGTGTCACAGGAATGGATAATAACATAGTCAGTAAGAAGAGTCGGTCTTCATGTACTTAAGTCGGCATTGTGCCTTTTCTATTTAATTCCGATGCAATTTCTGTGTTTCATCGTCAATAAGAAGGTCCAAGGGATACAGTAAACCTGAAGTGGAGCATCGGAATCTATAACTAGTGTCACAGGAATGGTTCAAAACATAGTCAGTAAGAAGAGTGTGTCTTCTTGTTCTTAATTCGGCATTGTGCCTTTTCTATTTAATTCCGATGCTATTTCAGTGTTTCATCGTAAATAAGAAGGTAAAAAGGATACAGTAAACCTGGAGTGAAGTATCGGAATCTATAAATAGTGTCAATGGAATTGTTCAAACATAGACAGTAAGAAGACTCAGTCTTCTTCTAATTAAGTCGGCATTGTGCCTTTTGTATTTAATTCCGGTGCAATTTCTGTGTTTCATCGTCAATAAGAAGGTAGAAGGGATACAGTAAACCTGGAGTGAAGTATGGGAATCTATAAATAGTGTCAATGGAATGGTTCAAAGCATAGACCGTAAGAAGAGTCAGTCTTCTTGTACTAAAGTCGGCATTGTGCTTTTGTATTTAATTCCGGTGCAATTTCTGTGTTTCATCGTCAATAGGAAGGTCAGAGGGATACAGTAAACCTGAAGCGAAGCATCGGAATCTATAACTAGTGTCACTGGAATGGTTCAAAACATAGTCAGTAAGAAGAGTCAGTCTTCTTGTCCTTAAGTCGGCCTTGCGCCTTTTGTATTTAATTCCAATGCAATTTCTGTGTTTCATCGTCAATAAGAAGCTCCAAGGGATACAGTAAACCTGGAGTGAAGCATCGGATTCCATAACTAGTATCAATGGAATGGTTCAAAACATAGACAGTAGGAAGAGTCAGTCTTCTTGTACTTAAGTCGGCATTGTGCCTTTTGTATTTATTTCCGGTGCAATTTCTGTGTTTCATCGTCAATAGGAAGGTCAGAGGGAGACAGTAAACCTGAAGAGAAGCATCGGAATCTATAACTAGTGAAATTGGAATGGTTCAAAACATAGTCTGTAAGAAGGGTCAGTCTTCTTGTCCTTAAGTCGGCCTTGCGCCTTTTGTATTTAATTCCAATGCAATTTCTATGTTTAATCGTCAATAAGATGGTCCAAGGGATACAGTAATCCTGGAGTGAAGCTTTGGAATCTATAACTAGTGGCACAGGAATGGTTCAAAGTATAGACAGTACCTAAGTCGGCATTGTGGCTTTTGTATTTAATTCCAATGCAATTACTGTGTTTCATCGTCAATAAGAAGGTCCAAGGGATACAGTGAACCTGGAGTGAAGCATCGGATTCCATATCTAGTGTCAATGGAATGGTTCAAAACATAGACAGTAGGAAGAGTCAGTCTTCTTGTACTTAAGTCGGCATTGTGCCTTTTGTATTTATTTCCGGTGCAATTTCTGTGTTTCATCGTCAATAGGAAGGTCAGAGGGAGACAGTAAACCTGAAGTGAAGCATCGGAATCTATAACTAGTGTCACTGGAATGGTTCAAATCATAGTCTGTAAGAAGAGTCAGTCTTCTTGTCCTTAAGTCGGCCTTGCGCCTTTTGTATTTAATTCCGATGCATTTTCTGTGTTTCATCGTCAATAAGAAGGTCCAAGGGATACAGTAAACCTGGAGTGAAGCATCGGTATCTACAACTAGTGTCACAGGAATGGTTCAAAACATAGTGAGTTAGAAGAGTCAGTCTTCTTGTACTTAAGTCGGCATTGTGCCTTTTGTATTTAATTCCGGTGCAATTTCTGTGTTTCATCGTCAATAAGAAGGTCAGAGGGATACAGTAAACCTAAAGTGAAGCACCGGAATCTATAACTAGTGTCACAGGAATGGTTCAAAGCATAGTCAGTAAGAAGAGTCAGTCTTCTTGTCCTTAAGTCGGCATTGTGCCTTTTGTATTTAATTCCGATGCTATTTCTGTGTTTCATCGTCAATAAGAAGGTCCAAGGGATACAGTAAACCTGAAGTGAAGCATCGGAATCTATAACTAGTGTCACAGGAAAGGTTCAAAACATAGACAGTAAGAACAGTCAGTCTTCTTGTACCTAAGTCGACATTGTGCCGCTCGTATTTAATTCCGGTGCAATTTCCGTGTTTCATCGTCAATAAGAAGGTCAGAGGGATACAGTAACCCTGAAGTGAAGCATCGGAATCTATAACTAGTGTCACAGGAATGGATCAAAATATAGTCAGTAACAAGAGTCAGTCTTTTTGTACTTAAGTCGGCATTGTGCCTTTTGTATTTAATTCCAATGTAATTTCTGTGTTTCATCGTCAATAAGTAGGTCAGAGGGACAGAGGAAACCTGAAGTGAAGCATCGGAATCTATAACTAGTGTCACAGGAATGGCTCAAAACATAGTCAATAAGAAGAGTCAGTCTTCTTGTACTAAAGTCGCCATTGTGCTTTTGTATTTAATTCCGGTGCAATTTCTGTGTTTCATCGTCAATAGGAAGGTCAGAGGGATACAGTAAACCTGAAGTGAGGCATCGGAATCTATAACTAGTGTCACTGGAATGGTTCAAAACATAGTCAGTAAGAAGAGTCAGTCTTCTTGTCCTTAAGTCGGCCTTGCGCCTTTTGTATTTAATTTCAATGCAATATCTGTGTTTCATCGTCAATAAGAAGGTCCAAGGGATACAGTAAACCTGGAGTGAAGCATCGGAATCTATAACTAGTGTCCAGGATTGGTTCAAAACATAGACAGTACCTAAGTCGGCATTGTGCTTTTGTATTTATTTCCGATGCAATTTCTCTGTTTCATCGTCAATAAGAAGGCCCAAAGGAAACAGTACACCTGAAGTGAAGCATCTGAATCTATAACTAGTGTCACAGGAGAGGTTCAAAACATAGATAGTAAGAAGTGTCAGTCTTCTTGTACCTAAGTCGACATTGTCCGCTTGTATTTAATTCCGGTGCAATTTCTGTGTTTCAACGTCAATAAGAAGGTCAGAGGGATACTGTAAACCTGGAGTGAAGCATCGGATCTATAACTAGTGTCACAGGAATGGTTCGAAACATAGTCAGTAAGAAGAGTCGGTCTTCATGTACTTAAGTCGGCATTGTGCCTTTTGTATTTAGTTTCGGTGCAATTTCTGTGTTTCATCGTCAATAAGAAGGTCAGAGGGATACAGTAAGCCTGGAGTGTAGCATCGGAATCTGTAACTAGTGTCACAGGAATGGATAAAAACATAGTCAGTAAGAAGAGTCAGTCTTCATGTACTTAAGTCGGCATTGTGCCTTTTCTACTTAATTCCGATGCAATTTCTGTGTTTCATCGTCAATAAGAACGTCCAAGGGATACAGTAAACCTGAAGTGAAGCATCGGAATCTACAACAAGTGTCACAGGAATGGTTCAAAACATAGTCAGTAAGAAGAGTCGGTCTTCATGTACTTAAGACGGCATTGTGCCGTTTGTATTTAATTCCGATGCAATTTCAGTGTTTAATCGTCAATAAGAACGTCCAAGGGATACAGTAAGCCTGAAGTGAAGCATCGGATCTATAACTAGTGTCACAGGAATAGTTCAAAACATAGTCAGTAAGAAGAGTCAGTCTTCATGTACTTAAGTCGGCATTGTGCCTTTTGTATTTAATTCCGATGCAATTTCTGTGTTTCACCGTCAATAAGACGGTCCAACTGATACAGTAAACCTGAAGTGAAGCATCGGAATCTATAACTAGTGTCACAGGAATGGTTCAAAGCATAGTCAGTAAGAAGAGTCAGTCTTCTTGTACTTCATTCGGCATATTTGCCTAATCAATTTAATACCGATGCAATTTCAGTGTTTCATCGACAATCAGAAGGTCCAAGGGATACAGTAATCCTGGAGTGATGCACGGAATCAATAACTAGTGTCAATGGAATGGCTCAAAGCAAAGACAGTAAGAAGAGTCAGTCTTCTTGTACTTAAGTCGGGATTGTGCCTTTGGGTTTAAGTCCGGTGAAATTTCAGTGTTTCATCGTCAATAAGATGGTCAGAGGGATACAGGAAACCTGCAGTGAAGCATCAGAATCTATAACTTGTGTCACAGGAATGGTTCAAAACATAGTCAGTAAGAAGAGTCAGTCTTCTTGTACTTAAGTCGGCATTGTGCTTTTTGTATTTAATTCCGGTGCAATTTCTGTGTTTCATCGTCAATAAGAAGGTCAGAGGGATACAGTGAACCTAAAGTGAAGCATCGGAATCTATAACTAGTGTCACAGGAATGGTTCAAAACATAGTCAGTAAGAAGAGTCAGTCTTCATGTCCTTAAGTCGGCATTGTGCCTTTTGTATTTAATTCCGATGCTATTTCTGTGTTTCATCGTCAATAAGAAGGTCCATGGGATACAGTAAACCTGGAGTGTAGCATCGAAATCTATAACTAGTGTCACAGGAATGGATAAAATCATAGTCAGTAAGAAGAGTCAGTCTTCATGTACTTAAGTCGGCATTGTGCCTTTTGTATTTAATTCCGATGCAAATTCTGAGTTTCATCGTCAATAAGAAGGTCCAAGGGATACTGTAAACCTGAAGTGAAGCATCGGAATCTAAAACTAGTGTCACAGGAATGGTTCAAATCATAGTCAGTAAGAAGAGTGAGTCTTCTTGTTCTTAAGTCATCATTGTGCTTTTTCTATTTAATTCCGATGCAATTTCAGTGTTTCATCGTCAATATGAAGGTACAAGGGATACAGTAAACCTGGAGTGAGGTATGGGAATCTATAAATAGTGTCAATTGAATGGTTCAGAGCATTGACAGTAAGAAGAGTCAGTCTTCTTGTAATTAAGTCTGCTTTGTGCCTTTTGTATTTAATTCCGGTGCAATTTCTGTGTTTCATCGCCAATAAGAAGGTCCAAGGGATACAGTAAACCTGGAGTGAAGCATCGGAATCTATAACTAGTGTCAATGGAATGGCTCAAAGCATAGACAGTAAGAAGAGTCAGTCTTCTTGTACTTATGTCGGGATTGTGCCTTTTTTGTTTAAGTCCGGTGCAATTTCTGTGTTTCATCGTCAATAAGAAGGTCAGAGGTGTACAGGAAACCTGAAGTGAAGCATCGGAATCTATAACTAGTGTCACAGGAATGGTTCAATACATAGACAGTAAGAAGATACAGTCTTCTTGTCCTTAAGTCAACATTGGGCTTTTTGTATTTATTTCCTATGCAATTTCTGTGTTTCATCGTCAATAAGAAGGTCCAAGGGATACAGTAAACCTGGAGTGAAGCATAGGAATCTATAACTAGTGTCACAGGAACGGTTCAAAGCATAGACAGTAAGAAGAGTCAGTCTTCATGTACCTAAGTTGGCATTGTGCCTTTTGTATTTAATTCCGATGCAATTTCTGTGTTTCATCGTTAATACGAAGGTCCAAGGGATACAGTAAACCTGAAGTGAAGCATCGCAATCTATAACTAGTGTCACAGGAATGGTTCAAATCATAGTCAGTAAGAAGAGTCAGTCTTCTTCTACTTAAGTCGGCATTGTGTCTTTTCTATTTAATTCCGATGCAATTTCAGTGTTTCATCGTCAGTAAGAAGGTCCTAAGGAAACAGTAAACCTGGAGTGAAGCATCGGAATCTATAACTAGTGTCAATGGAATGTTCAAGACATAGACAGTAGGAAGAGTCAGTGTTCGTCGGCATTGTGTCTTTTGTATCTAATTTCGGTGCAATTTCTGTGTTTCATCGTCAATAGGAAGATCAGAGGGATACAGTAAACCTGAAGTGAAGCATCGGAATCTATAACTAATGTCACTGGAATTGTTCAAATCATAGTCAGTAAGAAGAGTCGGTCTTCATGTACTTAAGTCGGCATTGTGCCTTTTGTATTTAATTCCGATGCAATTTCAGTGTTTAATCGTCAATAAGAACGTCTAAGGCATACAGTAAACCTGAAGTGAAGCATCGGAATCTATAACTACTGTGACAGGAATGGTTCAAACATAGTCAGTAAGAAGAGTCAGTCTTCTTGTACTTCAGTTGGCATATTTGCCTAATCTATTTAATACCGATGCAATTTCAGTGTTTCATCGACAATAAGAAGGTCAAAGGGATACAGTAAACCTGGAGTGAAGTATGGGAATCTATAAATAGTGTCAATGGAATGGTTCAAAGCATAGACAGTAAGAAGAGTCAGTCTTCTTAAAATTAAGTCTGCTTTGTGCCTTTTCGATTTAATTCCGATGCAATTTCAGTGTTTTATCGTCAATAAGAAGGTCCAAGGGATACAGTAAACCTGAAGTGAAGCATCGGATCTATAACTAGTGTCACAGGAATGGTTCGAAACATAGTCAGTAAGAAGAGTCGGTCTTCATGTACTTAAGTCGGCATTGTGCCTTTTGTATTTAGTTTCGGTGCAATCTCTGTGTTTCATCGTCAATAAGAAGGTCAGAGGGATACAGAAAACCTGAAGTGAATCACCGGAATCTATAACTAGTGTCACTGGAATGGTTCAAAACATAGTCAGGAAGAAGAGTCAGTCTTCTTCTCCTTAAGTCGGCATTGTGCCTTTTGTATTTAATTCCGATGCACTTTCTGTGTTTCATCGTCAATAAGAAGGTCCAAAGGATACAGTAAACCTGACGTGAAGCATAGAAATCTATAACTAGTGTCACAGAAATGGTTCAAAGCATAGACAGTAAGAAGAGTCAGTCATCTTGTACTTAAGTCGGCATTGTGCCTTTTGTATTTAATTCCGATGCAATTTCTGTGTTTCATCGTCAATAAGATGATCTGAGGGATACAGTAACCCTGAAGTGAAGCATCGGAATCTATAACTAGTGTCACAGAATGGTTCATAACATAGTCAGTAAGAAGAGTCAGTCTTCTTGTACTTAAGTCGGCATTGTGCGTTTGTATTTAATTCCGATGCAATTTCTGTGTTTCATCGTCAATAAGAAGGTCAGAGGTATACAAGAAACCTGAAAGGAAGCATCGGAATCTATAACTAGTGTCACAGGTATGGTTCAAAGCATAGACAGTAAGAAGAGTCAGTCTTCTTGTACTTGAGTCGGCGTTGTGCTTTTTATATTAAATTCCGATGCAATTTCTGTGAATCATCGTCAATAAGAAGGTCAGGGGGATACAGTAAACCCGAGGTGAAGAATCGGAATCCATAACTAGTGTCACAGGAATGGTTCAAAAACATAGTCAGTAAGAAGAGTCAGTCTTCTTGTCCTTAGGTCGGCATTGTGCCTATTGTATTTAATTCCGATGCAATTTCTGTGTTTCATCGTCAATAAGAAGGACCAGGGATACAGGAAACCTGGAGTGAAGCATTGGAATTTATAACTAGTGTCACAGGAATGGTTCTAAACAGAGACAGTAAGAAGAGTCAGTCTTCATGTACTTAAGTCGGCATTGTGCCTTTTGGATTTAATTCCGATGCAATTTCTGTGTTTCATCGTCAATAAGAAGGTTCAAGGGATACAGTAAACCTGAACTGATGCATCGGAAACTATAACTAGTGACACAGGAATGGTTCAAAACATAGTCAGTAAGAAGAGTCAGTCTTCTTGTACTTAAGTAGCATTGTGCCTTTTCTATTTAATTCCGATGCAACTTCGGTGTTTCATCGTCAAAATGAAGATCCAAAGGATACAGTAAACCTGGAGTGAAGCATCGGAATCTATAACTAGTGTCAGTGGAATGGTTCAAAACATAGACAGTAAGACTTGTCAGACTTCTTGTACTTAAGTCGGCATTGTGCATTTTGTATTTAATTCCGGTACAATTTCTGTGTTTCATCGTCAATAGGAAGGTCAGAGGGATACAGTAAACCTGAAGTGAAGCATCGGAGTCTATAACTAGTGTCACAGGAATGGTTCAAAACATAGTCAGTAAAAAGAGTCGGTCTTCATGTACTTAAGTCATCATTGTGCCTTTTGTACTTTATTCCGGTGCAATGTCTGTGTTTCATCGACAATAAGAAGGTCAGATGGATACAGTAAACCTGAGGTGAAGCATCGGAACCTAAAACTAGTGTCACAGGAATGGTTCAAAACATAGTCAGTAAGAAGAGTCAGTCTTCTTGTCTTTAAGTCAACATTGTGCTTTTTGTATTTATTTCCTATGCAATTTCTGTGTTTCATCGTCAATGAGAAGGTCCAAGGGATACAGTAAACCAGGAGTGAAGCATGGGAATCTAAAACTAGTGTCACAGGAATGGTTCAAAGCACAGACAGTAAGAAGAGTCAGTCTTCATGTACCTAAGTTGGCATTGTGCCTTTTGTATTTAATTCCGATGCAATTTCTGTGTTTCATCGTCAATAAGAAGGTTCAAGGGATACAGTAAACCTGAAGTGAAGCATCGCAATCTATAACTAGTGTCACAGGAATGGTTTAAAACATAGTCAGTAAGTAGAGTCAGTTTTCATGTACTTAAGTCGGCATTGTGCCTTTTGTATTTAATTCCGATGCAATTTCTGTGTTTCGTCGTCAATAAGAAGGTTCAAGGGATACAGTAAACCTGAAGTGAAGCATCGCAATCTATAACTAGTGTCACAGGAATGGTTTAAAACATAGTCAGTAAGAAGAGTCAGTCTTCTTGTACTTAAGTCGGCATTGTGTCTTTTCTATTTAATTCCGATGGAATTTCAGTGTTTCATCGTCAATTAGAAAGGTCCAAGGGATGCAGTAAACCTGGAGTGAAGCATCGGAATCTATAACTAGTGTCAATGGAATGTTCAAAACATAGTTAGTAAGAAAAGTCAGTCTTCATGTACTTAAGTCGGCATTGTGCCTTTTGTATTTAATTCCGATGCAATTTCTGTGTTTCATCGTCAATATGAAGGTCCAAGGGATACAGTAAACCTGAAGTGAAGCATCGGAATCTATAACTAGTGTCACAGAAATGGTTCAAAACATAGTCAGTAAGAAGAGTCAGTCTCCTTGTACTTCACTCGGCATATTTGCCTAATCTATTTATTACCGATGCAATTTCAGTGTTTCATCGACAATAAGAAGGTCCAAGGGATACAGTAAACCTGGAGTGAAGCACGGAATCAATAACTAGTGTCAATGGAATTGCTCAAAGCAAAGACAGTAAGAAGAGTCAGTCTTCTTGTACTTAAGTCGGGATTGTGCCTTTTGGGTTTAAGTCCGGACAATTTCTGTGTTTCATCGACATTAAGATGGTCAGAGGGATACAGGAAACCTGAAGTGAAGCATCGGAATCTATAACTTGTGTCACAGGAATGGTTCAAAACATAGTCAGTAAGACGAGTCAGTCTTCTTGTACTTAAGTCGGCATTGTGCATTTGTATTTCATTCCGGTGCAATTTCTGTGTTTCATCGTCAATAAGAAGGTCAGAGGGATACATTAAACCTAAAGTGAAGCATCGGTATCTATAACTAGTGTCACAGGAATGGTTCAAAACATAGTCAGTAAGAAGAGTCAGTCTTCATGTCCTTAAGTCGGCATTGTGCCTTTTGTATTTAATTCTGATGCTATTTCTGTGTTTCATCGTCAATAAGAAGGTCCAAGGGATACAGTAAACCTGAAGTGAAGCATCGGATCTATAACTAGTGTCACAGGAATGGTTCAAAACATAGTCAGTAAGAAGAGTCAGTCTTCATATACTTACGTCGGCATTGTGCCTTTTGTATTTAATTCCGATGCAATTTCTGTGTTTCATCGTCAATAAGAAGGTCCAAGGGATACAGTAAACCTGAAGTGAATAATCGGAATCTATAACTAGTGTCACAGGAATGGTTCAAAACATAGTCAGTAAGAAGTGTCAGTCTTCTTGTACTTAAGTCGGCATATTTGCCTAATCTATTTAATACCGATGCAATTTCAGTGTTTCATCGACAATAAGAAGGTCCAAGGGATACAGTAAACCTGGAGTGAAGCATCGCAATCTATAACTAGTGTCAATGGAATGACTCAAAGCATAGACAGTAAGAAGAGTCAGTCTTCTTGTACTTAAGTCGGGATTGTGCCTTTTGGGTTTAAGTCCGGTGCAATATCTGTGTTTCATCGTCAGTAAGAAGGTCAGATGTATACAGTAAACCTGAAGTGAAGCATCGAAATCTATAACTCGTGTCACAGCAATGGTTCAATACATAGACACTAAGAAGATACAGTCTTCTTGTACTTATGTCGGCATTGTGCCTTTTATATTTAATTCCTATGCAATTTCTGTGTTTCATCGTCAAAAAGAAGGTCCAAGGGATACATAAAACCTGAAGTGAATCATCGGAATCTATAACTAGTGTCACTGGAATGGTTCAAAACATAGTCAGTAAGAAGAGTCAGTCTTCATGTACTTAAGTCGGCATTGTGCCTTTTGTATTTAATTCCGATGCTATATCTGTGTTTTATCGTCAATAAGAAGGTCCAAGGGATACAGTAAAATTGACGTGAAGCATAGAAATCTATAACTAGTGTCACAGGAATGGTTCAAAGCATAGACAGTAAGAAGAGACAGTCATCTTGTATTTAAGTTGGCATTGTGCCTTTTGTATTTAATTCCGATGCAATTTCTGTGTTTCATCGTCTATAAGATGATCTGAGGGATACAGTGACCCTGAAGTGAAGCATCGGAATCTATAACTAGTGTCACAGAATGGTTCAAAACATAGTCAGTAAGCAGAGTCTGTCTTCTTGTACTTAAGTCGGCTTGTTTCTTGTGTATTTAATTCCGATGCAATTTCTGTGTTTCATCGTCAATAAGAAGGTCAGAGGGGTACAGGAAACCTGAAAGGAAGCATCGGAATCTATAACTAGTGTCACAGGTATGGTTCAAAGCATAGACAGTAAGGAGTGTCAGTCTTCTTGTACTTGAGTTGGCATTGTGCTTTTTATATTAAATTCCGATGCAATTTCTGTGATTCGTCGTCAATAAGAAGGTCAGGGGGATACAGTAAACCCGAAGTGAAGAATCGGAATCTATAACTAGTGTCACAGGAATGGTTCAAAAACATAGTCAGTAAGAAGAGTCAGTCTTCTTGTCCTTAAATCGGCATTGTGCCTATTGTATTTAATTCCGATGCAATTTCTGTGTTACATCGTCAATAAGAAGGACCAAGGGATACAGGAAACCTGGAGTGAAGCATCGGAATCTATAACTAGTGTCACAGGAATGGTTCAAAACAGAGAAAGTAAGAAGAGTCAGTCTTCATGTACTTAAGTCGGCATTGTGCCTATTGTATTTAATTCCGATGCAATTTCTGTGTTTCATCTTCAATAAGAAGGTTCAAGGGATTCAGTAAACCTGAACTGAAGCATCGGAAACTTTAAGTAGTGACACAGGAATGGTTCAAAACATAGTCAGTAAGAAGAGTCAGTCTTCATGTACTTATGTCGGCATTGTGCTTTTTGTATTTAATTACGATGCAATTTCTGTGTGTCATCGTCAATAAGAAGGTCCAAGGGATACAGTAAACATGAAGTGAAGCATCGGAATCTATAACTAGTGTCACAGGAATGGTTGAAAACATAGTCAGTAAGAAGAGTCAGTCTTCTTGTACTTAAGTAGCATTGTGCCTTTTCTATTTAATTCCGATGCAACTTCAATGTTTCATCGCCAATATGAAGGTCCAAGGGATACAGTAAACCTGGAGTGAAGCATCGGAATCTATAACTAGTGTCAGTGGAATGGTTCGAAACATAGACAGTAAGAAGAGTCAGTCTCCTTGTACTTAAGTTGGCATTGTGCCTTTCCTATTTAATTCCTACGCAATTTCTGCGTTTCATCGACAATAAGAAGGTCCATGGGATACAGTAAACCTGGAGTGAAGCATCGGAATCAATAACTAGTGTCACAGGAATAGTTCAAAACATGGACAGTAAGAAGTGTCAGACTTCTTGTACTTAAGTCGGCATTGTGCCTTTTGTATTTAATTCCGATGCTATTTCTGTGTTTCATCGTCAATATGAGGGTCAGAGGGATACAGTAAACCTGAAGTGAAGCATCGGAATCTATAACTAGTGTCACAGGAATGGTTCAAAACATAGTCAGCAAAAAGAGTCGGTCTTCATGTACTTAAGTCGGCATTGTGCCTTTTGTATTTAATTCCGGTGCAATATCTGTGTTTCATCGTCAATAAGAAGGTCAGATGGATACAGTAAACCTGAGGTGAAGCATCGGAATCTAAACCTACTGTCACAGGAATGGTTCAAAACATAGTCAGTAAGAAGAGTCAGTCTTCTTGTCCTTAAGATGGCATTGTGCCTTTTCTATTTAATTCCTATGCAATTTCTGTGTTTCATCGTCAATAAGAAGGTTGAAGGGATACAGTAAACCAGAAGTGAAGCATCGGAATCTATAACTAGTGTCACAGGAATGGTTCAAAACATAGTCAGTAAGAAGAGTCAGTCTTCATGTACTTAAGTCGGCATTGTGCCATTTTTATTTAATTCCGATGCAATTTCTGTGTTTCATCGTCAATAAGAAGGTCCAAGGAATACAGTAAACCTGAAGTGAAGCATCGGAATCTATAACTAGTGTCACAGGAATGGTTCAAACATAGTCAGTAAGAAGAGTAAGTCTTCTTGTACTTCAGTCGGCATATTTGCCTAATCTATTTAATACCGATGCAATTTCAGTGTTTCATCGACAATAAGAAGGCCCAAGGGATACAGTAAACCTGGAGTGAAGCACGGAATCAATAACTAGTGTCAATGGAATGGCTCAAAGCACAGACAGTAAGATGAGTCAGTCTTCTTGTACTTAAGTCGGGATTGTGCCTTTTGGGTTTAAGTCCTGTGCAATTTCTGTGTTTCATCGTCAATAAGATGGTCAGAGGGATACAGGAAACCTGAAGTGAAGCATCGGAATCTTTAACTTGTGTCACAGGAATGGTTCAAAAGATAGTCAGTAAGACGAGTCAGTCTTCTTGTACTTAAGTCGGCATTATGCTTTTTGTATTTAATTCCGGTGCAATTTCTGTGTTTCATCGTCAATACGAAGGTCAGAGGGATACAGTAAACCTAAAGTGAAGCATAGGAAACTATAACTAGTGTCACAGGAATGGTCCAAAACATAGTCAGTAAGAAGAGTCAGTCTTCATGTCCTTAAGTCGGCATCGTGCCTTTTGTATTTAATTCCGATGCCATTTCTGTGTTTCATCGTCAATAAGAAGGTCCATGGGATACAGTAAACCTGGAGTGGAGCATCAGAATCTATAACTAGTGTCACAGGAATGGTTCAAAACATAGACAGTAGGAAGAGTCAGTCTTCTTGTACCTAAGTCGACATTGTGCCGCTTGTATTTAATTCCGATGCAATTTCTGTATTTCATCGTCAATAAGAAGGTCAGAGGGATACAGTAACCCTAAAGTGAAGCACCGGAATCGATAACTAGTGTCACAGAAATGGTTCAAAATATAGTCAGAAAGAAGAGTCAGTCGTCTTGTACTTATGTCGGCATTGTGCACTATCTATTTAATTCCGATGCAATTTCTGTGTTTCATCGTCAATAGGAAGGTCAGAGGGATGCAGTTAACCTGAAGTCAAGCATCGGAATCTATGACTAGTGTCACTGGAATGGTTCAAATTATAGTCAGTAAGAGGAGTCGGTCTTCATGTACTTAAGTCGGCGTTGTGCCTTTTGTATTTAATTCCGATGCAATTTCAGTGTTTAATCGTCAATAAGAACGTCCAAGGGATACAGTAAACCTGAAGTGAAGCATGGGATCTATAACTAGTGTCACAGGAATGGTTCAAAACTTAGTCAGTAAGAAGAGTCAGTCTTCATGTACTTAAGTCGGCATTGTGCCATTTGTATTTAATACCGATGCAATTTCTGTGTTTCATCGTCAACAAGAAGGTCCAAGGGATACAGTAAACCTGAAGTGAAGCATCGGAATCTATAACTAGTGTCACAGGAATGGTTCAAACATAGTCACTAAGAAGAGTCAGTCTTCTTGTACTTCTGTCGGCATATTTGCCTAATCTATTTAATACCGATGCAATTTCAGTGTTTCATCGACAATAAGAAGGCCCAAGGGATACAGTAAACCTGGAGTGAAGCACGGAGTCAATAACTAGTGTCAATGGAATGGCTCAAAGCAAAGACAGTAAGAAGAGTCAGTCTTCTTGTACTTAAGTCGCGATTGTGCCTTTTGGGTTTAAGTCCGGTGCAATTTCTGTGTTTCATCGTCAATAAGATGGTCAGAGGGATACAGGAAACCTGAAGTGAAGCATCGGAATCTTTAACTTGTGTCACAGGAATGGTTCAAAAGATAGTCAGTAAGACGAGTCAGTCTTCTTGTACTTAAGTCGGCATTATGCTTTTTGTATTTAATTCCGGTGCAATTTCTGTGTTTCATCGTCAATACGAAGGTCAGAGGGATACAGTAAACCTAAAGTGAAGCATCGGAATCTATAACTAGTGTCACAGGAATGGTTCAATACATAGTCAGTAAGAAGAGTCAGTCTTCATGTCCTTAAGTCGGCATCGTGCCTTTTGTATTTAATTCCGATGCCATTTCTGTGTTTCATCGTCAATAAGATGGTCCATGGGATACAGTAAACCTGGAGTGAAGCATCGGAATCTATAACTAGTGTCACAGGAATGGTTCAAAACATAGACAGTAAGAAGTGTCAGACTTCTTGTACTTAAGTCGGCATTGTGCCTTTTGTATTTAATTCCGATGCAATATCTGTGTTTCATCGTCAATATGAGGGTCAGAGGGATACAGTAAACCTGAAGTGAAGCATCGGAATCTATAACTAGTGTCACAGGAATGGTTCAAAACACAGTCAGTAAAAAGAGTCGGTCTTCATGTACTTAAGTCGGCATTGTGCCTTTTGTATTTAATTCCGGTGCAATGTCTGTGTTTCATCGCCAATACGAAGGTCAGATGGATACAGTAAACCTGAGGTGAAGCATCGGAATCTAAACCTACTGTCACAGGAATGGTTCAAAACAAAGTCAGTAAGAAGAGTCAGTCTTCTTGTCCTTAAGATGGCATTGTGCCTTTTCTATTTAATTCCTATGCAATTTCTGTGTTTCATCGTCAATAAGAAGGTCCAAGGGATACAGTAAACCTGGAGTGAAGAATCGGAATCTATAACTAGTGTCACAGGAATGGTTCAAAACATAGACAGTAAGAAGAGTCAGTCTTCTTGTACCTAAGTCGACATTGTGCCGCTTGTATTTAATTCCGATGCAATTTCTGTATTTCATCGTCAATAAGAAGGTCAGAGGGATACAGTAACCCTGAAGTGAAGCACCGGAATCGATAACTAGTGTCACAGAAATGGTTCAAAATATAGTCAGAAAGAAGAGTCAGTCGTCTTGTACTTATGTCAGCATTGTGCACTTTCTATTTAATTCCGATGCAATTTCTGTGTTTCATCGTCAATAAGAAGGTCAGAGGGATACAGTAAACCTGAAGTGAAGCACCGGAATCTATAACTAGTGTCACATTAATGGTTCAAAACATAATCGGAAGGAAGAGTCAGTCTTCTTGTCCTTAAGTCAACATTGTGCTTTTTGTATTTATTTCCTATGCAATTTCTGTGTTTCATCGTCAATAAGAAGGTCCAAGGGATACAGTAAACCTGGAGCGAAGCATGGGTATCTATAACTAGTGTCACAGGAACGGTTCAAAACATAGACAGTAAGAAGAGTCAGTCTTCATGTACCTAAGTTGGCATTGTGCCTTTTGTATTTAATTCCGATGCAATTTCTGTGTTTCATCGTCAATAAGAAGGTTCAAGGGATACAGTAAACCTGAAGTGAAGCATCGGAATCTATAACTAGTGTCACAGGAATGGTTCAAAACATAGTCAGTAAGAAGAGTCAGTTTTCATGTACTTAAGTCGGCATTGTGCCTTTTGTATTTAATTCCGATGCAATTTCTGTGTTTCATCGTTAATAAGAAGGTCCAAGGGATACAGTAAACCTGAAGTGAAGCATCGCAATCTATAACTAGTGTCACAGGAATGGTTCAAATCATAGTCAGTAAGAAGAGTCAGTCTTCTTGTACTTAAGTCGGCATTGTGTCTTTTGTATTTAATTCCGGTGCAATTTCTGTGTTTCATCGTCAATAGGAAGGTCAGAGGGATGCAGTAAACCTGAAGTGAAGCATCGGAATCTATAACTAGTGTCACTGGAATGGTTCAAATTATAGTCAGTAAGAAGAGTCGGTCTTCATGTACTTAAGTCGGCATTGAGCCTTTCGTATTTAATTCCGATGAAATTTCAGTGTTTAATAGTCAATAAGAACGTCCAAGGGATACAGTAAACCTGAAGTGAAGCATCGGATCTATAACTAGTGTCACAGGAATGGTTCAAAACATAGTCAGTAATTAGAGTCAGTCTTCATGTACTTAAGTCGGCATTGTGCCATTTGTATTTAATTCCGATGCAATTTCTGTGTTTCATCGTCAATAAGAAGGTCCAAGGGATACAGTAAACCTGAAGTGAAGCATCGGAATCTATAACTAGTGTCACAGGAATGGTTCAAACATAGTCAGTAAGAAGAGTCAGTCTTCTTGTACTTCAGTCGGCATATTTGCCTGATCTATATAATACCGATGCAATTTCAGTGTTTCATCGACAATAAGAAGGCCCAAGGGATACAGTAAACCTGGAGTGAAGCACGGAATCAATAACTAGTGTCAATGGAATGGCTCAAAGCAAAGACACTAAGAAGAGTCAGTCTTCTTGTACTTAAGTCGGGATTGTGCCTTTTGGGTTTAAGTCCGGTGCAATTTCTGTGTTTCATCGTCAATAAGATGGTCAGAGGGATACAGGAAACCTGAAGTGAAGCATCGGAATCTTTAACTTGTGTCACAGGAATGGTTCAAAAGATAGTCAGTAAGACGAGTCAGTCTTCTTGTACTTAAGTCGGCATTATGCTTTTTGTATTTAATTCCGGTGCAATTTCTGTGTTTCATCGTCAATGCGAAGGTCAGAGGGATACAGTAAACCTAAAGTGAAGCATCGGATTCTATAACTAGTGTCACAGGAATGGTTCAATACATAGTCAGTAAGAAGAGTCAGTCTTCATGTCCTTAAGTCGGCATCGTGAATTTTGTATTTAATTCCGATGCCATTTCTGTGTTTCATCGTCAATAAGAAGGTCCATGGGATACAGTAAACCTGGAGTGAAGCATCGGAATCTATAACTAGTGTCACAGGAATGGTTCAAAACATAGACAGTAAGAAGTGTCAGACTTCTTGTACTTAAGTCGGCATTGTGCCTTTTGTATTTAATTCCGATGCAATTTCTGTGTTTCATCGTCAATATGAGGGTCAGAGGGATACAGTAAACCTGATGTGAAGCATCGGAATCTATCACTAGTGTCACAGGAATGGTTCAAAACACAGTCAGTAAAAAGAGTCGGTCTTCATGTACTTAAGTCGGCATTGTGCCTTTTGTATTTAATTCCGGTGCAATGTCTGTGTTTCATCGTCAATACGAAGGTCAGATGGATACAGTAAACCTGAGGTGAAGCATCGGAATCTAAACCTACTGTCACAGGAATGGTTCAAAACATAGTCAGTAAGAAGAGTCAGTCTTCTTGTCCTTAAGATGGCATTTTGCCTTTTCTATTTAATTCATATGCAATTTCTGTGTTTCATCGTCCATAAGAAGGTCCAAGGGATACAGTAAACCTGGAGTGAAGAATCGGAATCTATAACTAGTGTCACAGGAATGGTTCAAACCATAGACAGTAAGAAGAGTCAGTCTTCTTGTACCTAAGTCGACATTGTGCCGCTTGTATTTAATTCCGATGCAATTTCTGTATTTCATCGTCAATAAGAAGGTCAGAGGGATACAGTAACCCTGAAGTGAAGCACCGGAATCGATAACTAGTGTCACAGAAATGGTTCAAAATATAGTCAGAAAGAAGAGTCAGTCGTCTTGTACTTAAGTCGGCATTGTGTCTTTTGTATTTAATTCCGGTGCAACTTCTGTGTTTCATCGTCAATAGGAAGGTCAGAGGGATGCAGTAAACCTGAAGTGAAGCATCGGAATCTATAACTAGTGTCACTGGAATGGTTCAAATTATAGTCGGTAAGAAGAGTCGGTCTTCATGTACATAAGTCGGCATTGTGCCATTTGTATTTAATTCCGATGCAATTTCTGTGTTTCATCGTCAATAAGAAGGTCCAAGGGATACAGTAAACCTGAAGTGAAGCATCGGAATCTATAACTAGTGTCACAGGAATGTTTCAAACATAGTCAGTAAGAAGAGTCAGTCTTCTTGTACTTCAGTCGGCATATTTGCCTGATCTATTTAATACCGATGCAATTTCAGTGTTTCATCGACAATAAGAAGGCCCAAGGGATACAGTAAACCTGGAGTGAAGCACGGAATCAATAACTAGTGTCAATGGAATGGCTCAAAGCAAAGACACTAAGAAGAGTCAGTCTTCTTGTACTTAAGTCGGGATTGTGCCTTTTGGGTGTAAGTCCGGTGCAATTTCTGTGTTTCATCGTCAATAAGATGGTCAGAGGGATACAGGAAACCTGAAGTGAAGCATCGGAATCTTTAACTTGTGTCACAGGAATGGTTCAAAAGATAGTCAGTAAGACGAGTCAGTCTTCTTGTACTTAAGTCGGCATTATGCTTTTTGTATTTAATTCCGGTGCAATTTCTGTGTTTCATCGTCAATACGAAGGTCAGAGGGATACAGTAAACCTAAAGTGAAGCATCGGAATCTATAACTAGTGTCACAGGAATGGTTCAAAACATAGTCAGTAAGAAGAGTCAGTCTTCATGTCCTTAAGTCGGCATTGTGCCTTTTGTATTTAATTCCGATGCCATTTCTGTGTTTCATCGTCAATAAGAATGTCCATGGGATACAGTACACCTGAGGTGTAGCATCGGAATCAATAACTAGTGTCACAGGAATGGATAAATACATAGTCAGTAAGAAGAGTCAGTCTTCATGTACTTAAGTCGGCATTGTGCCTTTTGTATTTAATTCCGATGCAATTTCTGTGTTTCATCGTCAATAAGAAGGTCCACGGGATACAGTAAACCTGAAGTGAAGCATCGGAATCTATTACTAGTGCCACAGGAATGGTTCAAATCATAGTCAGTAAGAACAGTGAGTCTTCTTGTTCTTAAGTCGGCATTGTGCATTTTCTATTTAATTCCGATTCAATTTCAGTGTTTCTTCGTCAATAAGAAGGTCCACGGGATACAGTAAACCTGGAGTGAAGTATGGGAATCTATAAATAGTATTAATGGTATGGTTCAAAGCTTAGACAGTAAGAAGAGTCAGTCTTCTTGTAATTAAGTCTGCATTGTGCCTTTTGTATTTAATTCCGGTGCAATTTCTGTGTTTCATCGTCAGTAAGAAGGTCCAAGGGATACAGTAAACCTGGAGTGAAGCGTGGGAATCTATAACTAGTGTAACAGGAACGGTTCAAAACATAGACAGTAAGAAGAGTCAGTCTTCATGTATCTAAGTTGGCATTGTGCCTTTTGTATTTAATTCCGATGCCATTTCTGTGTTTCATCGTCAATAAGAAGGTTCAAGGTATACAGTAAACCTGAAGTGAAGCATCGGAATCTATAACTAGTGTCACAGGAATGGTTCAAAACATAGTCAGTAAGAAGAGTCAGTTTTCATGTACTTAAGTCGGCGTTGTGCCTTTTGTATTTAATTCCGATGCAATTTCTGTGTTTCATCGTCAATAGGAAGGTCAGAGGGATACAGTAAACCTGAAGTGAAGCATCGGAATCTATAACTAGTGTCACTGGAATGGTTCAAATCATAGTCAGTAAGAAGAGTCGGTCTTCATGTACTTAAGTCGGCATTGTGCCTTTTGTATTTAATTCCGATGCAATTTCAGTGTTTAATCGTCAATAAGAACGTCCAAGGGATACAGTAAACCAGAAGTGAAGCATCGGATCTATAACTAGTGTCACAGGAATGGTTCAAAGCATAGTCAGTAAGAAGAGTCGGTCTTCATGTACTTAAGTCGGCATTGTGCCTTTTGTATTTAATTCCGATGCAATTTCAGTGTTTAATCGTCAATAAGAACGTCCAAGGGATACAGTAAACCAGAAGTGAAGCATCGGATCTATAACTAGTGTCACAGGAATGGTTCAAAACATAGTCAGTAAGGAGAGTCAGTCTTCTTGTACTCAAGTCGGGATTGTGCCTTTTGGGTTTAAGTCCGGTGCAATTTCTGTGTTTCATCGTCAATAAGATGGTCAGAGGGATACAGGAAACCTGAAGTGAAGCATCGGAATCTATTACTTGTGTCACAGGAATGGTTCAAAACATAGTCAGTAAGACGAGTCAGTCTTCTTGTACTTAAGTCGGCATTATGATTTTTGTATTAAATTCCGGTGCAATTACTGTGTTTCATCGTCAATACGAAGGTCAGACGGATACAGTAAACCTAAAGTGAAGCATCGGAATCTATAACTAGTGTCACAGGAATGGTTCAAAACATAGTCAGTAAGAAGAGTCAGTCTTCATGTCCGTAAGTCGGCATTGTGCCTTTTGTATTTAATTCCGATGCTATTTCTGTTTCATCGTCAATAAGAAGGACAATGGGATACAGTAAACCTGAGGTGCAGCATCGGAATCTATAACTAGTGTCACAGGAATGGATAAAACATAGTCAGTAAGAAGTTTCAGTCTTCATGTACTTAAGTCGGCATTGTGCTTTTTGTATTTAATTCCGATGCAATTTCTGTGTTTCATCGTCAATAAGAAGGTCCAAGGGATACAGTAAACCTGAAGTGAAGCATCGGAATCTATAACTAGTGTCACAGGAATTGTTCAAATCATAGTCAGTAAGAAGAGTGAGTCTTCTTGTTCTTAAGTCGGCATTGTGCCATTTCTATTTAATTCCGATGCAATTTCAGAGTTTCATCGTCAATAAGAAGGTCCAAGGGATACAGTAAACCTGGAGTGAAGTATGGGAATCTATAAATAGTGTCAATGGAATGGTTCAAAACATAGACAGTAAGAAGAGTCAGTCTTCTTGTAATTAAGTCTGCTTTGTGCCTTTTGTATTTAATTCCGGTGCAATTTCTGTGTTTCATCGTCAGTAAGAAGGTCCAAGAGAAACAGTAAATCTGAAGTGAAGCATCGGAATCTATAACAAGTGTCACAGGAATGGTTCAAATCATAGTCAGTACGAAGAGACGGTCTTCATGTACTTAAGTCCGTATTGTGCCTTTTCTATTTAAATCCGATGCAATTTCAGTGTTTTATCGTCAATAAGAAGGTCCAAGGGATACAGTAAACCTGAAGTGAAGCATCGGATCTATAACTAGTGTCACAGGAATGGTTCAAAACATAGTCAGTAAGAAGAGTCAGTCTTTTTGTACTTAAGTCGGCATTGTGCCTTATGTATTTAATTCCGATGCAATTTCTGTGTTTCATCGTCAATACGAAGGTCCAAGGGATACAGTAAACCTGAAGTGAAGAATCGGAATCTATAACTAGTGTCACAGGAATGGTTCAAAGCATAGACAGTGAGAAGAGTCAGTCATCTTGTACCTAAGTCGACATTGTGCCGCTTGTATTTCATTCCGATGCAATTTCTGTATTTCATCGTCAATAAGAAGGTCAGAGGGATACAGTAACCCTGAAGTGAAGCACCGGAATCGATAACTAGTGTCACAGAAATGGTTCAAAACATAGTCAGTAAGAAGAGTCAGTCTTCTTGTACTTATGTCAGCATTGTGCAGTTTCTATTTAATTCCGATGCAATTTCTGTGTTTCATCGTCAATAAGAAGGTCAGAGGGATACAGTACACCTGAAGTGAAGCATCGGAATCTATAACTAGTGTCACATTAATGGTTCAAAACATAATCGGAAGGAAGAGTCAGTCTTCTTGTCCTTAAGTCAACATTGTGCTTTTTGTATTTATTTCCTATGCAATTTCTGTATTTCATCTTCAATAAGAAGGTCCAAGGGATACAGTAAACCCTGAGTGAAGCATGGGAATCTATAACTAGTGTCACAGGAATGGTTCAAAGCATAGACAGTAAGAAGAAGCAGTCTTCATGTACCTAAGTTGGCATTGTTCCTTTTGTATTTAATTCCGATGCAATTTCAGTGTTTAATCGTCAATAAGAACGTCCAGGGGATACAGTAAACCTGAAGTGAAGCATCGGATCTATAACTAGTGTCACAGGAATGGTTCAAAACATAGTCAGTAAGAAGAGTCAGTCTTCATGTACTTAAGTCGGCATTGTGCCTTATGTATTTATTTCCGATGCAATTTCTGTGTTTCATCGTCAATAAGAAGGTCCAAGGGATACAGTAAACCTGAAGTGAAGCATCGGAATCTATAACTAGTGTCACAGGAATGGTTCAAAACATAGTCTGTAAGAAGAGTCAGTCTTCTTATACTTCAGTCGGCATATTTGCCTAATCTATTTAATACCGATGCAATTTCAGTGTTTCATCGACAATAAGAAGGTCCAAGGGATACAGTAAACCTGGAGTGAAGCACGGAATCAGTAACTAGTGTCAATGGAATTGCTCAAAGCAAAGACAGTAAGAAGAGTCAGTCTTCTTGTACTTAAGTCGGGATAGTGCATTTTGGGTTTCAGTCCGGTGCAATTTCTGGGTTTCATCGTCAATAAGATGGTCAGAGGGATACAGGAAACCTGAGGTGAAGCATCGGAATCTATAACTTGTGTCACAGGAATGGTTCAAAACATAGTCAGTAAGACGAGTCAGTCTTCATGTACTTAAGTCGGCATTGTGCTTTTTGTATTTAATTCCGGTGCAATTTCCGTGTTTCATCGTCAATAAGAAGGTCAGAGGGATACAGTAAACCTAAAGTGAAGCATCGGAATCTATAACTAGTGTCACAGGAATGGTTCAAAGCATAGTCATAAAGAAGAGTCAGTCTTCATGTCCTTAAGTCGGCATTGTGCCTTTTGTATTTAATTCTGATGCTATTTCTGTGTTTCATCGTCAATAAGAAGGTCCAAGGGATACAGTAAACCTGAAGTGAAGCGTCGGAATCTATGAGTAGTGTCACAGGAATGGTTCAAAACAAAGTCAGTAAGAAGAGTGAGTCTTCTTGTTCTTAAGTCGGCATTGTGCCTTTTCTATTTAATTCCGATGCAATTTCTGTGTTTCATCGTCAATAAGAAGGTCCAAGGGATACAGTAAACCTGAAGTGAAGTATTGGATCTATAACTAGTGTGACAGGAATGGTTCAAATCATAGTCAGTAAGAAGAGTGAGTCTTCTTGTTCTTAAGTCGGCATTGTGCCTTTTCTATTTAATTCCGATGCAATTTCTGTGTTTCATCGTCAATAAGAAGGTCAGAGGGATACAGTAAACCTGAAGTGAAGCATCGGAATCTGTAACTAGTTTCACATTAATGGTTCAAAACATAATCGGAAGGAAGAGTCAGTCTTCTTGTCCTTAAGTCAACATTGTGTTTTTTGTATTTAATTTCGATGCAATTTCTGTGTTTCATCGTCAATAAGAAGGTTCAAGGGATACAGTAAACCTGAAGTGAAGCATCGGAATCTATAACTAGTGTCACAGGAATAATTCAAAACATAGTCGGTAAGAAGAGTCAGTTTTCATGTACTTAAGTCGGCATTGTGTCTTTTCTATTTAATTCCGATGCAATTTCAGTGTTTAATCGTCAATTAGAAAGGTCCAAGGGATACAGTAACCTGGAGTGAAGCATCGGAATCTATAACTAGTGTCACTGGAATGGTTCAAAACATAGTCAGTAAGAAGAGTCGGTCTTCATGTACTTAAGTCGGCATTGTGCCTTTTGTATTTAATTCCGATGCAATTTCAATGTTTAATCGTCAATAAGAACGTCCAAGGGATACAGTGAACCTGAAGTGAAGCATCGGATCTGTAACTAGTGTCACAGGAATGGTTCAAAACATAGTCAGTAAGAAGAGTCAGTCTTCTTGTACTTCAGTCGGCATATTTGAGTAATCTATTTAATACCGATGCAATTTCAGTGTTTCATCGACAATAAGAAGGTCCAAGGGATACAGTAAACCTGGAGTGAAGCACGGAATCAATAACTAGTGTCAATGGAATTGCCCAAAGCAAAGACAGTAAGAAGAGTCAGTCTTCTTGCACTTAAGTCGGGATTGTGCCTTTTCGGTTTAAGTCCGGTGCAATTTCTGTGTTTCATCGTCAATAGGATGGTCAGAGGGATACAGGAAACCTGAAGTGAAGCATCGGAATCTATAACTTGTGTCACAGGAATGGTTCAAAACATAGTCAGTAAGACGAGTCAGTCTTCTTGTACTTAAGTCGGCATTGTGCTTTTTGTATTTAATTCCGGTGCAATTTCTGTGTTTCATCGTCAATAAGAAGGTCAGAGGGATACAGTAAACCTAAAGTGAAGCATCGGAATCTATAACTAGTGTCACAGGAATGGTTCAAAGCATAGTCAGTAAGAAGAGTCAGTCTTCATGTCCTTAAGTCGGCATTGTGCCTTTTGTATTTCATTCTAATGCTATTTCTGTGTTTCATCGTCAATAAGAAGGTCCAAGGGATACAGTAAACCTGAAGTGAAGCATCTGAATCTATAACTAGTGTCACAGGAATGGTTCAAAACATTGTCAGTAAGAAGAGTGAGTAATCTTGTTCTTAAGTCGGCATTGTGCCTTTTCTATTTAATTCCGATGCAATTTCAATGTTTCATCGTCAATAAGAAGGTCCAAGGGATACAGTAAACCTGGAGTGAAGTATGGGAATCTATAAATAGTGTCAATGGAATGGTTCAAAGCATAGACAGTAAGAAGAGTCAGTCTTCTTGTAATTAAGTCTGCTTTGTGCCTTTTGTGTTTAATTCCGGTGCAATTTCTGTGTTTCATCGTCAATAAGAAGGTAAAAGGGAAACAGTAAATCTGAAGTGAAGCATCGGAATCTATAACAAGTGTCACAGGAATGGTTCAAAACATAGTCAGTAAGAAGAGTCGATCTTCATGTACTTAAGTCGGCATTGTGCCTTTTCTATTTAATTCCGATGCAATTTCAGTGTTTAATCGTCAACAAGAAGGTCCAAGGGATACAGTAAACCTGAAGTGAAGCATCGGATCTATAACTAGTGTCACAGGAATGGTTCAAAACATAGTCAGTAAGAAGAATCAGTCTTCATGTACTTAAGTCGGCATTGTGCCTTTTGTATTTAATTCCGATGCAATTTCTGTGTTTCATCGTCAATAAGAAGGTCCAAGGGATACAGTAAACCTGAAGTGAATAATCGGAATCTTTAACTAGTGTCACAGGAATGGTGCAAAACATAGTCAGTAAGAAGAGTCAGTCTTCTTGTACGTAAGTCGGCATATTTGCATAATCTATTTAATACCGATGCAATTTCAGTGTTTCATCGACAATAAGAAGGTCCAAGGGATACAGTAAACCTGGAGTGAAGCATCGCAATCTATAACTAGTGTCAATGGAATGGCTCAAAGCATAGACAGTAAGAAGAGTCAGTCTTCTTGTACCTAAGTCGGGATTGTGCCTTTTGGGTTTAAGTCCTGTGCAATTTCTGTGTTTCATCGTCAATAAGAAGGTCAGATGTATACAGTAAACCTGAAGTGAAGCATCGGAATCTATAAGTAGTGTCACAGGAATGGTTCAATACATAGACAGTAAGCAGATACAGTCTTCTTGTACTTAAGTCGGCATTGTGCCTTTTCTATTTAATTCGTATGCAATTTCTGTGTTTCATCGTCAATAAGAAGATCCAAGGGATACATAAAACCTGAAGTGAATCATCGGAATCTATAACTAGTGTCGCTACAATGGTTCAAAACATAGTCAATAAGAAGAGTCAGTCTTCTTGTCCTTAAGTCGGCATTGTGCCTTTTGTATTTAATTCCGATGCAATTTCTGTGTATTATCGTCAATAAGAAGGTCCAAGGGATACAGTAAAATTCACGTGAAGCATAGAAATCTATAACTAGTGTCACAGGAATGGTTCAAAGCATAGACAGTAAGAAGAGTCAGTCATCTTATACTTAAGTCGGCATTGTGCCTTTTGTATGTAATTCCGATGCAATTTCTGTGTTTCATCGTCAATAAGAAGGTCAGAGGGATACAGGAAACCTGAAAGGAAGCATCGGAATCTATAACTAGTGTCACAGGTATGGTTCAAAGCATAGACAGTAAGAAGAGTCAGTCTTCTTGTACTTGAGTCGGAATTGTGCTTTTTATATTAAATTCCGATGCAATTTCTGTGTTTCATCGTCAATAAGAAGGTCCAAGGGATACAGTAAACATGAAGTGAAGCATCGGAATCTATAACTAGTGTCACAGGAATTTTTGAAATCATAGTCAGTAAGAAGAGTCAGTCTTCTTGTACTTAAGTAGCATTGTGCCTTTTCTATTTAATTCCGATGCAACTTCAGTGTTTCATCGTCAATATGAAGGTCCAAGGGATACGGTAAACCTGGAGTGAAGCATCGGAATCTATAACTAGTGTCAGTGGAATGGTTCAAAACATAGACAGTAAGAAGAGTCAGTCTCCTTGTACTTAAGTTGGCATTGTGCCTTTTCTATTTAATTCCTATGCAATTTCTGTGTTTCATCGTCAATAAGAAGGTCCAAGGGATACAGTAAACCTGGAGTGAAGAATCGGAATCTATAACTAGTGTCACAGGAATGGTTCAAAACATAGACAGTAAGAAGAGTCAGTCTTCTTGTACCTAAGTCGTATTGTGCCGCTTGTATTTAATTCCGATGCAATTTCTGTATTTCATCGTCAATACGAAGGTCAGAGGGATACAGTAACCCTGAAGTGAAGCACGGGAATCGATAACTAGTGTCACAGAAATGGTTCAAAACATAGTCAGAAAGAAGAGTCAGTCTTCTTGTACTTATGTCGGCATTGTGCACTTTCTATTAAATTCCGATGCAATTTCTGTGTTTCATCGTCAATAAGAAGGTCAGAGGGATACAGTAAACCTGAAGTGAAGCATCAGAAACTATAACTAGTGTCACATTAATGGATCAAAGCATAATCGGAAGGAAGAGTCAGTCTTCTTGTCCTTAAGTCAACATTGTGCTTTTTGTATTTATTTCCTATGCAATTTCTGTCTTTCATCGTCAATAAGAAGGTCCAAGGGATACAGTAAACCTGGAGTGAAGCATGGGAATCTATAACTAGTGTCACAGGAACGGTTCAAAACATTGACAGTAAGAAGAGTCAGTTTTCATGTACTTAAGTCGGCATTGTGCCTTTTGTATTTAATTCCGATGCAATTTCTGTGTTTCATCGTTAATACGAAGGTCCAAGGGATACAGTAAACCTGAAGTGAAGCATCGCAATCTATAACTAGTGTCACAGGAATGGTTCAAATCATAGTCAGTAAGAAGAGTCAGTCTTCATGTACTTAAGTCGGCATTGTGTCTTTTCTATTTAATTCCGATGCAATTTCAGTGTTTCATCGTCAATAAGAAGGTTCAAGGGACACAGTAAACCTGGAGTGAAGCATCGGAATCTATAACTAGTGTCAATGGAATGTTCTAAACATAGACAGTAGGAAGAGTCTGTGTTCTTGTACTTAAGTCGGCATTGTGTCTTTTGAATTTAATTCCGGTGCAATTTCTGTGTTTCATCGTCAATAGGAAGGTCAGAGGGATACAGTAAACCTGAAGTGAAGCATGGGAATCTATAACTAGTGTCACTGGAATGGATCAAATCATAGTCAGTAAGAAGAGTCGGTCTTCATGTACTTAAGTCGGCATTGTGAATTTTGTATTTAATTCCGATGCAATTTCAGTGTTTAATCGTCAATAAGAACGTCCAAGGGATACAGTAAACCTGAAGTGAAGCATCAGATCTATAACTAGTGTCACAGGAATGGTTCAAAACATAGTCAGTAAGAAGAGTCAGTCTCCATGTACTTAAGTCGGCATTGTGCCTTTTGTATTTAATTCCGATGCAATTTCTGTGTTTCATCGTCAATAAGAAGGTCCAAGGGATACAGTAAACCTAGAGTGAAGCACGGAATCAATAACTAGTGTCAATGGAATGGCTCAAAGCAAAGACAGTAAGAAGAGTCAGTCTTCTTGTACTTAAGCCGGGATTGTGCCTTTTGGGTGTAAGTCCGGTGCAATTTCTATGTTTCATCGTCAATAACATGGTCAGAGGGATACAGGAAACCTGAAGTGAAGCATCGGAATCTATAACTTGTGTCACAGGAATGGTTCAAAACATAGTCAGTAAGACGAGTCAGTCTTCTTGTACTTAAGTCGGCATTGAAATTTTTGTATTTAATTCCGGTGCAATTTCTGTGTTTCATCGTCAATAAGAAGGTCAGAGGGATACAGTGAACCTGAGGTGTAGCATCGGAATCTATAACTAGTGTCACAGGAATGGTTCAAATCATAGTCAGTAAGAAGAGTGAGTCTTCTTGTTCTTAAGTCGGCATTGTGCCTTTTCTAATTAATTCCGATGCAATTTCAGTGTTTCATCGTCAATAAGAAGGTACAAGGGATACAGTAAACCTGGAGAGAAGTATGGGAATCTATAAATAGTGTCAATGGAATGGTTCAAAACATAGACAGTAAGAAGAGTCAGTCTTCATGTACTTAAGTCGGCATTGTGCCTTTTCTATTTAAATCCGATGCAATTTCAGTGTTTAATCGTCAATAAGAAGGTCCAAGGGATACTGTAAACCTGAAGTGAAGCATCGGATCTATAACTAGTGTCACAGGAATGGTTCAAAACATAGTCAGTAAGAAGAGTCGGTCTTAATGCACTTAAGTCGGCATTGTGCCTTTTGTATTTAATTCCGATGCAATTTCAGTGTTTCATCGAAAATAAGAAGGTCCAAGGGATACAGTAAACCTGGAGTGAAGCATCGGAATCTATAACTAGTGTCAATGGAATGGCTCAAAGCATAGACAGTAAGAAGAGTCAGTCTTCTTGTACTTAAGTCGGGATTGTGCCTTTTGGGTTTAAGTCCGGTGCAATTTCAGTGTTGCATCGTCAATAAGAAGGTCAGAGGTATACAGTAAACCTGAAGTGAAGCATCGGAATCTATAACTAGTGTCAGAGGAATGGTTCAATACATAGACTGTAAGAAGATACAGTCGTCTTGTACTTAAGTCGGCATTGTGCCTTTTATATTTCATTCCGATGCAATTTCTGTGTTTCATCGTCAATAAGAAGGTCCAAGGGATACAGTAAACCTGAAGTAAAGCATCGGAATCTATAACTAGTATCACAGGAATGTTTCAAAACATAGTCAGTAAGAAGAGTCGGTCTTCGTGTACTTAAGTCGGCATTGTGCCTTTTGTATTTAATTTCGGTGCAATTTCTGTGTTTCATCGTCAATAAGAAGGTCAGAGGGATACAGAAAACCTGAAGTGAATAATCGGAATCTGTAACTAGTGTCACTGGAATGGTTCCAAACATAGTCAGTAAAAAGGGTCAGTCTTTTTGTCCCTAAGTCGGCATTGTGCCTTTTGTATTTAATTCCGATGCACTTTCTGTGTTTCATCGTCAATAAGATGATCTGAGGGATACAGTAACCCTGAAGTGAAGCATCGGAATCTATAACTAGTGTCACAGAATGGCTCAAAACATAGTCAGTAAGAAGAGTCAGTCTTCTTGTACTTAAGTCGGCATTGTGCCTTTTGTATTTAATTCCGATGCAATTTCTGTGTTTCATCGTCAATAAGAAGGTCAGAGGGATACAGGAAACCGGAAAGGAAGCATCGGAATCTATAACTAGGTTCACAGGTATGGTCAAAGCATAGACAGTAAGAAGAGCCAGTCTTCTTGTACTGGAGTCGGCATTGTGCTTTTTATATTAAATTCCGATGCAATTTCTGTGATTCATCGTCAATAAGAAGGTTCAAGGTATACAGTAAACCTGAACTGAAGCATCGGAAACTATAACTAGTGACACAGGAATGGTTCAAAACATAGTCAGTAAGAAGAGTCAGTCTTCATGTACTTAAGCCGGCATTGTGCTTTTTGTATTTAATTACGATGCAATTTCTGTGTTTCATCGTCAATAAGAAGGTCCAAGGAATACAGTAAACTTGAAGTGAAGCATCGGAATCTATAACTAGTGTCACAGGATTGGTTGAAAACATAGTCAGTAAGAAGAGTCAGTCTTCTTGTACTTAAGTAGCATTGTGCCTTATCTATTTAATTCCGATGCAACTTCAGTGTTTCATCGTCAAAATGAAGATCCAAGGGATACAGTAAACCTGGAGTGAAGCATCGGAATCTATAACTAGTGTCAGTGGAATGGTTCAAAACATAGACAGTAAAACTTGTCAGACTTCTTGTACTTAAGTCGGCATTGTGCCTTTTGTATTTAATTCCGGTGCAATTTCTGTGTTTCATCGTCAATAGGAAGGTCAGAGGGATACAGTAAACCTGAAGTGAAGCATCGGAATATATAACTAGTGTCACAGGAATGGTTCAAAACATAGTCAGTAAAAAGAGTCGGTCTTCATGTACTTAAGTCGGCATTTTGCCGTTTGTATTTTATTCCGGTGCAATGTCTGCGTTTCATCGACAATAAGAAGGTCAGATGGATACAGTAAACCTGAGGTGAAGCATCGGAATCTAAAACTAGTGTCACTGGAATGGTTCAAAACATAGTCAGTAAGAAGAGTCAGTCTTCTTGTACTTATGTCAGCATTGTGCACTTTCTATTTAATTCCGATTCCATTCCTGTGTTTCATCGTCAATACGAAGGTCAGAGGGATACAGTAAACCTGAAGAGAAGCATCGGAATCTATAACTAGTGTCACATTAATGGTTCAAAACATAATCGGAAGGAAGAGTCAGTCTTCTTGTCCTTAAGTCAACATTGGGCTTTTTGTATTTATTTCCTATGCAATTTCTGTGTTACATCGTCAATAAGAAGGTCCAAGGGATACACTAAACCTGGAGTGAAGCATGGGAATCTATAACTAGTGTCACAGGAATGGTTCAAAACATAGACTGTAAGAAGAGTCAGTCTTCATGTACCTAAGTTGGCATTGTGCCTTTTGTATTTAATTCCGATGCAATTTCAGTGTTTAATCGTCAATAAGAACGTCCAAGGGATACAGTAAACCTGAAGTGAAGCATCGGATCTATAACTAGTGTCACAGGAATGGTTCAAAACATAGTCAGTAAGTAGAGTTAGTCTTCATGTACTTAAGTCGGCATTGTGCCTTTTGTATTTAATTCTGATACTATTTCTGTGTTTCATCGTCAATTAGAAGGTCCAAGGGATCCAGTAAACCTGAAGTGAAGCATCGGAATCTATAACTAGTGTCACAGGAATGGTTCAAAACATAGTCAGTAAGAAGAGTGAGTCTTCTTGTTCTTAAGTCGGCATTGCGCCTTCTCTATTTAATTCCGATCCAATTTCAGTGTTTCATCGTCAATAAGAAGGTCAGAGGGATACAGGAAACCTGAAAGGAAGCATCGGAATCTATAACTAGTGTCACAGGTATGGTTCAAAGCATAGACAGTAAGAAGAGTCAGTCTTCTTGTACTTGAGCCGGCATTGTCCTTTTTATATTAAATTCCGATGCAATTTCTGTGATTCATCGTCAATAAGAAGGTCAGGGGGATACAGTAAACCCGAAGTGAAGAATCGGAATCTATAACTAGTGTCACAGGAATGGTTCAAAGACTTAGTCAGTAAGAAGAGTCAGTCTTCTTGTCCTTAAATCGGCATTGTGCCTATTGTATTTAATTCCGATGCAATTTCTGTGTTACATCGTCAATAAGAAATACCAAGGGATACAGGAAACCTGGAGTGAAGCATCGGAATCCATAACTAGTGTCACAGGAATAAATCAAAACAGAGACAGTAAGAAGAGTCAGTCTTCATGTACTTAAGTCGGCATTGTGCCTTTTGTATTTAATTCCGATGCAATTTCTGTGTTTCATCTTCAATAGGAAGGTTCAAGGGATACAGCAAACCTGAACTGAAGCATCGGAAACTATAACTAGTGACACAGGAATGGTTCAAACATAGTCAGTAAGAAGAGTCAGTCTTCATGTACTTAAGTCGGCATTGTGCATTTTCTATTTAATTACGATGCAATTTCTGTGTTTCATCGTCAATAAGAAGGTCCAAGGGATACAGTAAACATGAATTGAAGCATCGGAATCGATAACTAGTGTCACAGGAATGGTTGAAAACATAGTCAGTAAGAAGAGTCAGTCTTCTTGTACTTAAGTAGCATTGTGCCTTTTCTATTTAATTCCGATGCAACTTCAGTGTTTCATCGTCAATATGAAGGTCCAAGGGATACAGTAAACCTGGAGTGAAGCATCGGGATCTATAACTAGAGTTAGTGGAATGGTTCAAAGCATAGACAGTAAGAAGAGTCAGTCTCCTTGTACTTAAGTTGGCATTGTGCCTTTTCTATTTAATTCCTATGCAATTTCTGCGTTTCATCGTCAATAAGAAGGTCCAAGGGATACAGTAAACCTGGAGGGAAGCATCGGAATCTATAACTAGTGTCACAGGAATGGTTCAAAACATAGTCAGTAAGAAGAGTAAGTCTTCTTGTCCTTAAGATGGCATTGTGCCTTTTCTATTTAATTCCTATGCAATTTCTGTGTTTCATCGTCAATTATAAGGTGCAGGGGATACAGTATACCTGGAGTGAAGAATCGGAATCTATAACTAGTGTCACAGGATTGGTTCAAAACATAGACAGTAAGAAGAGTCAGTCTTCTTGTAGCTAAGTCGACATTGTGCCGCTTGTATTTAATTCCGATGCAATTTCTGTGTTTCATCGTCAATAAGAAGGTCAGAGGGATACAGTAAACCTGAAGTGAAGCATCGGAATCTATAACTAGTGTCACATTAATGGTTCAAAACATAATCGGAAGGAAGAGTCAGTCTTCTTGTCCTTAAGTCAACATTGTGCTTTTTGTATTTATTTCCTATGCAATTTCTGTGTTTCATCGTCAATAAGAAGGTCCAAGGGATACAGTAAACCTGGAGTCAAGCATGGGGATCTATAACTAGTGTCACAGGAATGGTTCAAAACATTGACAGTAAGAAGAGTCAGTCTTCATGTATTTAAGTTGGCATTGTGCCTTTTGTATTTAATTCCGATGCAATTTCTGTGTTTCATCGTCAATAAGAAGGTTCAAGGGATACAGTAAACCTGAAGTGAAGCATCGGAATCTATAACTAGTGTCACAGGAATGGTTCAAAGCATAGTCAGTAAGAAGAGTCAGTTTTCACGTACTTATTCCGCATTGTGCCTTTTGTATTTAATTCGGATGCAATTTCTGTGTTTCATCGTTAATACGAAGGTCCAAGGGATACAGTAAACGTGAAGTGAAGCATCGCAATCTATAACTAGTGTCACAGGAATGGTTCAAATCATAGTCACTAAGAAGAGTCAGTCTTCTTGTACTTAAGTCGGCATTGTGTCTTTTCTATTTAATTCCGATGCAATTTCAGTGTTTCATCGTCAATAAGAAGGTTCAAGGGATACAGTAAACCTAGAGTGAAGCATCGGAATCTATAACTACTGTCAATGGAATGTTCAAAACATAGACAGTAGGAAGAGTCAGTGTTCTTGTACTGAAGTCGGCATTGTGTCTTTTGTATTTAAATCCGGTTCAATTTCTGTGTTTCATCGTCAATAAGAAGGTCCAAAGGATACAGTAAACCTGGAGTGAAGCATCGGAATCTATAACTAGTGTCACAGGAATGGTTCAAAACATAGTCAGTAAAAGGAGTCAGTCTTCTTGTCCTTAAGTAGGCCTTGTGCTTTTGTATTTATTTCCGAAGCAATTTTTGTGTTTCATGGTCAATAAGAAGGTCCAAGGGATACAGTAAACCTGGAGTGAAGCATCGGAATCTATAACTAGTGTCAATGGAATGGTTCAAACATAGACAGTAAGAAGAGTCAGTCTTCGTGTACTTAAGTCGGCATTGTGCCTTTTGTATTTAATTCCGGTGCAATTTCTGTGTTTCATCGTCAATAGGAAGGTCAGAGGGATAGAGTAAACCTGACCTGAAGCATCTAAATCAATATCTAGTGTCACTGGAATGTTTCAAAGCATAGTCAGTAAGAAGAGTCAGTCACCTTGTACTTAAGTCAGCCTTGTGCCTTTTCTATTTAATTCCGATGCAATATCTGTGTTTCATCGTCAATAAGAAGGTCCAAGGTATACAGTAAACCTGGAATGAAGCATCGGAATCTATAACTAGTTTTACAGGAATGGTTCAAAACATAGACAGTACTTATGTCGGCATTGTGCCTTTTGTATTTAATTCCGATGCAATTTCTGTGTTTTATCGTCAATAAGAAGGTCCAAGGGATACAGGAAACCTGAAGTGCAGCATCGAAATCTACAACTAGTGTCACAGGAATGGTTCAAAACATAGACAGTAAGAAGAGTCAGTCTTGTTGTACTTAAATCGGCATTGTGTCTTTTGTATTTAATTCCGGTGCAATTTCTGTGTTTCATCGTCAATAGGAAGGTCAGAGGGATACTGAAAACCTGAAGTGAAGCATCGGAATCTATAACTAGTGTCACAGGAATGGTTCAAAACATAGACAGTACTTAAGTCGGTATTGTGCCTTTTGTATTTAATTCCGATGCAATATCTGTGTTTCATCGTCAATAAGAAGGTCCAAGGTATACAGTAAACCTGGAATGAAGCATCGGAATCTATAACTAGTGTCACAGGAATGGTTCAAAACATAGACAGTACTTATGTCGGCTTTGTGCTTTTGTATTTAATTCCGATGCAATTTCTGTGTTTTATCGTCAATAAGAAGGTCCAAGTGATACAGGAAACCTGAAGTGAAGCATCGAAATCTACAACTACTGTCACAGGAATGGTTCAAAACATAGTGAGTAAGTAGAGTCAGTCTTCTTGTCCTTAAGTCGGCATTGTGCCTTTTGTATTTAATTCCGATGCAATTTCTGTGTTTCATCGTCAATAAGAAGGTGCAAGGGATACAGTAAACCTTGAGTGAAGCATCGGAATCTGTAACTAGTGTCAATGGAATGGTTCAAAACATAGACAGTAAGAAGAGTCAGTCTTCTTGTACTTAAATCGGCATTGTGTCTTTTGTATTTGATTCGTGTGCAATTTCTGTGTTTCATCGTCAATAGGAAGGTCAGAGGGATACAGTAAACCTGGAGTGAAGCATCGGAATCAAAAACTAGTGTGACATGAATGGTTCAAAACATAGACAGTAAGAAGATACAGTCTTCTTGTACTTATGTCGGCATTGTGAATTTTGTATTTAATTCCGATGCAATTACTGTGTTTCATCGTCAATAAGAAGGTCCAAGGTATACAGTAAACCTGAAGTGAAGCATCGCAATCTGTAACCAGTGTCACAGGAATGGTTCAAAACATAGTCAGTAAGAAGAGTCAGTCTTCATGTACTTAAGTCGGCATAGTGCCTTTTTTATTTAATTCTGGTGCAATTTCTGTGTTTCATCATCAATACGAAGGTCAGATGGATACAGAAAACCTGGAGTGAAGCATCGGAATCTATAACTAGTGTCACAGGAATGGTTCAAAATATAGACAGTAGGAAGATACAGTCTTCTTGTACGTAAGTCGGCATTGTCCCTTTTGTATTTAATTCCGATGCAATTTCTGTGATTCATCGCCAATAAGAAGGTTCAAGTGATAGAGTAAACCTGAAGTGAAGCATTGGAATCTATAACTAGTGTCACAGGAATGGTTCAAAACATACACAGTAAGAAGAGTCAGTCTCCATGTCCTTAAGTCGGCATTGTGCCTTTGTATTTAATTCCGATGCAATTTCTGTGTTTCATCGAAAATAAGAATGTCAGAGCGATTCAGTAACCCTGAAGTGAAGCATCGGAATCTATAACTAGTGTCACAGAAATGGTTCAAAACATTGTCAGTAAGAAGAGTCAGTCTTCTTGTACTTGAGTCGGCATTGTGCCTTTTGTATTAAATTCCGATGCAATTTCTGTGTTTCATCGTCAATAAGAAGGTCCAAGGGATACAGTAAACCTGAAGTGAAGCATCGCAATCTATAACTAGTGTCACAGGAATGGTTCAAATCATAGTCACTAAGAAGAGTCAGTCTTCTTGTACTTAAGTCGGCATTGTGTTTTTTCTATTTAATTCCGATGCAATTTCAGTGTTTCATCGTCAATAAGAAGGTCCAAGGGATACAGTAAACCTGGAGTGTAGCATTGGAATCTATAACTAGTGTCAATGGAATGTTCAAAACATAGACAGTAGGAAGAGTCAGTGTTCTTGTACTTAAGTCGGCCTTGTGTCTTTTGTATTTAAATCCGGTTCAATTTCTGTGTTTCATCGTCAATAAGAAGGTCCAAAGGATACAGTAAACCTGGAGTGAAGCATCGGAATCTATAATTAGTATCACAGGACTGGTTCAAAACATAGTCAGTAAAAAGAGTCAGTCTTCTTGTCCTTAAGTCGGCCTTGTGCTTTTGTATTTATTTCCGAAACAATTTTTGTGTTTCATCGTCAATAAGAAGGTCCAAGGGATACAGTAAACCTGGAGTGAAGCATCGGAATCTATAACTAGTGTCAATGGAATGGTTCAAAACATAGACAGTAAGAAGAGTCAGTCTTCTTGTACTTAAGTCGGCATTGTGCCTTTTGTATTTAATTCCGGTGCAATTTCTGTGTTTCATCGTCAATAGGAAAGTCAGAGGGATAGAGTAAACCTGACGTGAAGCATCCAAATCAATATCTAGTGTGACTGGAATGTTTCAAAACATAGTCAGTAAGAAGAGTCAGTCACCTTGTACTTAAGTCAGCCTTGTGCCTTTTCTATTTAATTCCGATGCAATATCTGTGTTTCATCGTCAATAAGAAGGTCCAAGGTATACAGTAAACCTGGAATGAAGCATCGGAATCTATAACTAGTTTTACAGGAATGGTTCAAAACATAGACAGTACTTATGTCGGCATTGTGCCTTTTGTATTTAATTCCGATGCAATTTCTGTGTTTTATCGTCAATAAGAAGGTCCAAGGGATACAGGAAACCTGAAGTGCAGCATCGAAACTACAACTAGTGTCACAGGAATGGTTCAAAACATAGACAGTAAGAAGAGTCAGTCTTCTTGTACTTAAATCGGCATTGTGTCTTTTGTATTTAATTCCGGTGCAATTTCTGTGTTTCATTGTCAATAGGAAGGTCAGAGGGATACTGAAAACCTGAAGTGAAGCATCGGAATCTATAACTAGTGTCACAGGAATGGTTCAAAACATAGACAGTACTTAAGTCGGCATTGTGCCTTTTGTATTTAATTCCGATGCAATATCTGTGTTTCATCGTCAATAAGAAGGTCCAAGGTATACAGTAAACCTGGAATGAAGCATCGGAATCTATAACTAGTGTCACAGGAATGGTTCAAAACATAGACAGTACTTATTTCGGCTTTGTGCCTTTTGTATTTAATTCCGATGCAATTTCTGTGTTTTATCGTCAATAAGAAGGTCCAAGTGATACAGGAAACCTGAAGTGAAACATCGAAATCTACAACTAGTGTCACAGGAATGGTTCAAAACATAGTGAGTAAGTAGAGTCAGTCTTCTTGTCCATAAGTCGGCATTGTGCCTTTTGTATTTAATTCCGATGCAATTTCTGTGTTTCATCGTCAATAAGAAGGTGCAAGGGATACAGTAAACCTGGAGTGAAGCATCGGAATCTGTAACTAGTGTCAATGGAATGGTTCAAAACATAGACAGTAAGATGAGTCAGTCTTCTTGTACTTAAATCGGCATTGTGTCTTTTGTATTTGATTCGTGTGCAATTTCTGTGTTTCATCGTCAATAGGAAGGTCAGAGGGATACAGTAAACCTGGAGTGAAGCATCGGAATCTATAACTAGTGTCACAGGAATGGTTCAAAACATGGTCAGTAAGAAGAGTCTGTCGTCTTGTCCTTATGTCGGCATTGTGCCTTTTGTATTTAATTCCGATGCAATTTCTGTGCTTCATCGTCAATCAGAAGGTCCAAGGGATACAGTAAACCAGGAGTGAAGCATCGGAATCTATAACTAGTGTCACAGGAATGGTTCAAAATATAGACAGTAGGAAGATACAGTCTTCTTGTACGTAAGCCGGCCTTATGCCTTTTCTATTTAATTCCGATGCAATTTCTGTGTTTCATCGTCAATAGGAGGGTCCGAGGGATACAGTAAACCTGGAGTGAAGCATCGGAATCTATAACGAGTGTCACAGGAAGGGTTCAAAGCATAGACAGTACTTAAGTCGGCATTGTGCCTTTTGTATTTAATTCCGATGCAATTTCTGTGTTTCATCGTCAATTAGAAGGTCCAAGCGATACAGGAAGCCTGAAGTGAAACATCGGAATCTATAGCTAGTGTCACAGGAATGGTTCAAAACATAGTCAGTAGGAAGAGTCAGTCTTCTTGCCCTTAAGTCGGCATTGTGTCTTTTTTATTTAATTCCGATGCAATTTCAGTGTTTCATCGTCAATAAGAAGGTCCAAGGGATACAGTAAACCTGGAGTGAAGCATCCGAATCTATAACTAGTGTCAATGGAATGTTCAAAACATAGACAGTAGGAAGAGTCAGTGTTCTTGTACTTAAGTCGGCATTGTGTCTTTTGTATTTAATCCCGGTGCAATCTCCGTGCTTCATCGTCAATAGGAAGGTCAGAGGGATACAGTAAACCTGAAGTGAAGCATCGGAATCTATAACTAGTGTCACTGGAATGGTTCAAAACATAGACAGTACTTATGTCGGCTTTGTGCCTTTTGTATTTAATTCCGATGCAATTTCTGTGTTTTATCGTCAATAAGAAGGTCCAAGGGATACAGGAAACCTGAAGTGAAGCATCGAAATCTACAACTAGTGTCACAGGAATGGTTCAAAACATAGTCAGTAAGAAGAGTCAGTCTTCTTGTCCTTAAGTCGGCATTGTGCCTTTTGTATTTAATTCCGATGCAATTTCTGTGTTTCATCGTCAATAAGAAGGTCCAAGGGATACAGTAAACATGGAGTGAAGCATCGGAATCTATAACTAGTGTCAATGGAATGGTTCAAAACATAGACAGTAAGAAGAGTCAGTCTTCTTGTACTTAAATCGGCATTGTGTCTTTTGTATTTAATTCGTGTGCAATTTCTGTGATTCATCGTCAATAGGAAGGTCAGAGGGATACAGTAAACCTGGAGTGAAGCATCGGAATCTATAACTAGTGTCACATGAATGGTTCAAAACATAGAAAGTAAGAAGATACAGTCTTCTTGTACTGATGTCGTCATTGTGAATTTTGTATTTAATTCCGATGCAATTACTGTGTTTCATCGTCAATAAGAAGGTCCAAGGGATACAGTAAACCTGAAGTGAAGCATCGCAATCTATAACCAGTGTCACAGGAATGGTTCAAAGCATAGTCATTGAGAAGAGTCGGTCTTCATGTACTTAAGTCGGCATAGTGCCCTTTTTATTTAATTCTGGTGCAATTTCTGTGTTTCATCATCAATACGAAGGTCAGATGGATACAGAAAACCTGAACGGTAGCATCGGAATCTATAACTAGTGTCAAAGGAATGGTTCAAAACATGGTCAGTAAGAAGAGTCTGTCTTCTTGTCCTTATGTCGGCATTGTGCCTTTTGTATTTAATTCCGATGCAATTTCTGTGCTTCATGGTCAATCAGAAGGACCAAGGGATACAGTAAACCTGGTGTGAAGCATCGGAATCTATAACTAGTGTCACAGGAATGGTTCAAAATATAGACAGTAGGAAGATACAGTCTTCTTGTACGTAAGTCGGCATTGTACATTTTGTATTTAATTCCGATGCAATTTCTGTGATTCATCGCCAATAAGAAGGTCCAAGTGATAGAGTAAACCTGAAGTGAAGCATTGTAATCTATAACTAGTGTCACAGGAATGGTTCAAAACATAGACAGTAAGAAGAGTCAGTCTCCTTGTACTTAAGTCGGCATTGTGCCTTTTGTGTTTAATTCCGATGCAATTTCTGTGTTTCATCGTCAATAAGAAAGTCCAAGGGATACAGTAAACCTGGAGTGAAGTATCGGAATCTATAACTAGTGTCAATGGAAATGGTTCAAAACACAGACAGTAAGAAGAGTCAGACTTCTTGTACTTAAATCGGCATTGTGTCTTTTGTATTTAATTCCGGTGAAATTTCTAAGTTTCATCGTCAATAGGAAGATCAGAGGAATACAGAAAACCTTAAGTGAAGCATCGGAAACTATAACTAGTGTCACTGGAATGGTTCAAAACATAGTCAGTAAGAAGAGTCAGTCTTCTTGTTCTTAAGTCGGCCTTGTGCCTTTTCTATTTAATTCCGATGCAATTTCTGTGTTTCATCGTCAATAAGAGGGTCCGAGGGATACAGTAAACCTGGAGTGAAGCATCGGAATCTATAACTAGTGTCACAGGAATGGTTCAAAACATAGACAGTACTTAAGTCGGCATTGTGCCTTTTGTATTTAATTCCGATGCAATTTCTGTGTTTCATCGTCAATTAGAAGGTCCAAGCGAAACAGGAAAACCTGAAGTGAAGCATCGGAATCTATAGCTAGTGTCACAGGAATGGTTCAAAACATAGTCAGTAGGAGGAGTCAGTCTTCTTGCCCTTAAGTCGGCATTGTGTCTTTTCTATTTAATTCCGATGCAATTTCAGTGTTTCATCGTCAATAATTAGGTCCAAGGGATACAGTAAACCTGGAGTGAAGCATCCGAATCTATAACTAGTGTCAATGAAATGTTCAAAACATAGACAGTAAGAAGAGTCAGTGTTCTTGTACTTAAGTCGGCATTGTGTCTTTTGTATTTAATCCCGGTGCAATCTCTGTGTTTCATCGTCAATAAGAAGGCCCGAGGGATACAGTAAACCTGGAGTGGAGCATCGGAATCTATAACTAGTGTCACTGGAATGGTTCAAAACATAGACAGTACTTATGTCGGCTTTGTGCCTTTTGTATTTAATTCCGATGCAATTTCTGTGTTTTATCGTCAATAAGAAGGTCCAAGGGATACAGGAAACCTGAAGTGAAGCATCGAAATCTACAACTAGTGTCACAGGAATGGTTCAAAACATAGTCAGTAAGAAGAGTCAGTCTTCTTGTCCTTAAGTCGGCATTGTGCCTTTTGTATTTAATTCCGATGCAATTTCTGTGTTTCATCGTCAATAAGAAGGTGCAAGGGATACAGTAAACATGGAGTGAAGCATCGGAATCTATAACTAGTGTCAATGGAATGGTTCAAAACATAGACAGTAAGAAGAGTCAGTCTTCTTGTACTTAAATCGGCATTGTGTCTTTTGTATTTAATTCGTGTGCAATTTCTGTGTTTCATCGTCAATAGGAAGGTCAGAGGGATACAGTAAACCTGGAGTGAAGCATCGGAATCTATAACTAGTGTCACATGAATGGTTCAAAACATAGAAAGTAAGAAGATACAGTCTTCTTGTACTGATGTCGTCATTGTGAATTTTGTATTTAATTCCGATGCAATTACTGTGTTTCATCGTCAATAAGAAGGTCCAAGGGATACAGTAAACCTGAAGTGAAGCATCGCAATCTATAACCAGTGTCACAGGAATGGTTCAAAGCATAGTCATTGAGAAGAGTCGGTCTTCATGTACTTAAGTCGGCATAGTGCCCTTTTTATTTAATTCTGGTGCAATTTCTGTGTTTCATCATCAATACGAAGGTCAGATGGATACAGAAAACCTGAACGGTAGCATCGGAATCTATAACTAGTGTCAAAGGAATGGTTCAAAACATGGTCAGTAAGAAGAGTCTGTCTTCTTGTCCTTATGTCGGCATTGTGCCTTTTGTATTTAATTCCGATGCAATTTCTGTGCTTCATGGTCAATCAGAAGGACCAAGGGATACAGTAAACCTGGTGTGAAGCATCGGAATCTATAACTAGTGTCACAGGAATGGTTCAAAATATAGACAGTAGGAAGATACAGTCTTCTTGTACGTAAGTCGGCATTGTACCTTTTGTATTTAATTCCGATGCAATTTCTGTGATTCATCGCCAATAAGAAGGTCCAAGTGATAGAGTAAACCTGAAGTGAAGCATTGGAATCTATAACTAGTGTCACAGGAATGGTTCAAAACATAGACAGTAAGAAGAGTCAGTCTCCTTGTACTTAAGTAGGCATTGTGCCTTTTGTGTTTAATTCCGATGCAATTTCTGTGTTTCATCGTCAATAAGAAAGTCCAAGGGATACAGTAAACCTGGAGTGAAGTATCGGAATCTATAACTAGTGTCAATGGAAATGGTTCAAAACATAGACAGTAAGAAGAGTCAGACTTCTTGTACTTAAATCGGCATTGTGTCTTTTGTATTTAATTCCGGTGAAATTTCTAAGTTTCATCGTCAATAGGAAGATCAGAGGAATACAGAAAACCTGAAGTGAAGCATCGGAATCTATAACTAGTGTCACTGGAATGGTTCAAAACATAGTCAGTAAGAAGAGTCAGTCTTCTTGTTCTTAAGTCGGCCTTGTGCCTTTTCTATTTAATTCCGATGCAATTTCTGTGTTTCATCGTCAATAAGAGGGTCCGAGGGATACAGTAAACCTGGAGTGAAGCATCGGAATCTATAACTAGTGTCACAGGAATGGTTCAAATCATAGACAACACTTAAGTCGGCATTGTGCCTTTTGTATTTAATTCCGATGCAATTTCTGTGTTTCATCGTCAATTAGAAGGTCCAAGCGAAACAGGAAAACCTGAAGTGAAGCATCGGAATCTATAGCTAGTGTCACAGGAATGGTTCAAAACATAGTCAGTAGGAAGAGTCAGTCTTCTTGCCCTTAAGTCGGCATTGTGTCTATTCTATTTAATTCCGATGCAATTTCAGTGTTTCATCGTCAATAATTAGGTCCAAGGGATACAGTAAACCGGGAGTGAAGCATCCGAATCTATAACTAGTGTCAATGAAATGTTCAAAACATAGACAGTAAGAAGAGTCAGTGTTCTTGTACTTAAGTCGGCATTGTGTCTTTTGTATTTAATGCCGGTGCAATCTCTGTGTTTCATCGTCAATAAGAAGGTCCGAGGGATACAGTAAACCTGGAGTGGAGCATCGGAATCTATAACTAGTGTCACAGGAATGGTTCAAAACATAGTCAGTAGGAAGAGTCAGTCTTCTTGCCCTTAAGTCGGCATTGTGCCTTTGTATTTAATTCCGATTCAATTTCTGTGTTTCATCGCCGATAAGAAGGTCCAAGGGATACAGGAAACCTGAAGTGCAGCATCGAAATCTACAACTAGTTCTCACAGGAGTGGTTCAAAACATAGACAGTAAGAAGAGTCAGTCTTCTTGTACTTAAATCGGCATTGTGTCTTTTGTATTTAATTCCGGTGCAATATCTGTGTTTTATCGTCAATAAGAAGGTCCAAGTGATACAGGAAACCTGAAGTGAAGCATCGAAATCTACAACTAGTGTCACAGGAATGGTTCAAAACATAGTGAGTAAGTAGAGTCAGTCTTCTTGTCCTTAAGTCGGCATTGTGCCTTTTGTATTTAATTCCTGATGCAATTTCTGTGTTTCATCGTCAATAAGAAGGTGCAAGGGATACAGTAAACCTGGAGTGAAGCATCGGAATCTGTAACTAGTGTCAATGGAATGGTTCAAAACATAGACAGTAAGAAGAGTCAGTCGTCTTGTACTTAAATCGGCATTGTGTCTTTTGTATTTGATTCGTGTGCAATTTCTGTGTTTCATCGTCAATAGGAAGGTCAGAGGGATACAGTAAACCTGGAGTGAAGCATCGGAATCTAAAACTAGTGTCACATGAATGGTTCAAAACATAGACAGTAAGAAGATACAGTCTTCTTGTACTTATGTCGGCATTGTGAATTTTGTATTTAATTCCGATGCAATTACTGTGTTTCATCGTCAATAAGAAGGTCTAAGGTATACAGTAAACCTGAAGTGAAGCATCGCAATCTATAACCAGTGTCACAGGAATGGTTCAAAACATAGTCAGTAAGAAGAGTCCGTCTTCATGTACTTAAGACGGCATAGTGCCTTTTTTATTTAATTCTGGTGCAATTTCTGTGTTTCATCATCAATAAGAAGGTCAGATGGAAACAGAAAACCTGAACTGAAGCATCGGAATCTATAACTAGTGTCACAGGAATAGTTCAAAACATGGTCAGTAAGAAGAGTCTGTCGTCTTGTCCTTATGCCGGCATTGTGCCTTTTGTATTTAATTCCGATGCAATTTCAGTGCTTCATCGTCAATCAGAAGGTCCAAGGGATACAGTAAACCTGGAGTGAAGCATCGGAATCTATAACTAGTTTTACAGGAATGGTTCAAAATATAGACAGTAGGAAGATACAGTCTTGTTGTACGTAAGTCGGCATTGTGCTTTTGGATTTAATTCCGATGCAATTTCTGTGTTTCATCGAAAATAAGGTTGTCAGAGCGATTCAGTAACCCTGAAGTGAAGCATCGGAATCTATAACTAGTGTCACAGAAATGGTTCAAAACATTGTCAGTAAGAAGAGTCAGTCTTCTTGTACTTGAGTCGGCATTGTGCCTTTTGTATTAAATTCCGATGCAATTTCTGTGTTTCATCGTCAATAAGAAGGTCCAAGGGATACAGTAAACCTGAAGTGAAGCATCGGAATCTATAACTAGTGTCACAGGAATGGTTCAAACATAGACAGTAAGTAGAGTCAGTCTTCTTGTACTTAAGTCGGCATTGTGCCTTTTGTATTTAAATCCGATGCAATTTCTGTGTTTCATCGTTAATACGAAGGTCCAAGGGATACTGTAAACCTGAAGAAAAGCATCGCAATCTATAACTAGTGTCACAGGAATGGTTCAAATCATAGTCACTAAGATGAGTCAGTCTTCTTGTACTTAAGTCGGCATTGTGTCTTTTCTATTTAATTCCGATGCAATTTCAGTGTTTCATCGTCAATAAGAAGGTCCAAGGGATACAGTTACCTGGAGTGTAGCATCGGAATCTATAACTAGTGTCAATGGAATGTTCAAAACATAGACAGTAGGAAGAGTCAGTGTTCTTGTACTTAAGTCGGCTTTGTGTCTTTTGTATTTAAATCTGGTGCTATTTCTGTGTTTCATCGTCAATAAGAAGGTCCAAAGGATACAGTAAACCTGGAGTGAAGCATCGGAATCTATAATTAGTGTCAGAGGAGTGGTTCAAAACATAGTCAGTAAAAAGAGTCAGTCTTCTTGTCCTTAAGTCGGCCTTGTGCTTTTGTATTTATTTCCGAAACAATTTTTGTGTTTCATCGTCAATAAGAAGGTCCAAGGGATACAGTAAACCTGGAGTGAAGCATCGGAATCTATAACTAGTGTCAATGGAATGGTTCAAAACATAGACAGTAAGAAGAGTCAGTCTTCTTGTACTTAAGTCGGCATTGTGCTTTTTGTATTTAATTCCGGTGCAATTTCTGTGTTTCATCGTCAATAGGAAGGTCAGAGGGATAGAGTAAACCTGACGTGAAGCATCTAAATCAATATCTAGTGTCACTGGAATGTTTCAAAACATAGTCAGTAAGAAGAGTCAGTCACCTTGTACTTAAGTCAGCCTTGTGCCTTTTCTATTTAATTCCGATGCAATATCTGTGTTTCATCGTCAATAAGAAGGTCCAAGGTATACAGTAAACCTGGAATGAAGCATCGGAATCTATAACTAGTTTTACAGGAATGGTTCAAAACATAGACAGTACTTATGTCGGCATTGTGCCTTTTGTATTTAATTCCGATGCAATTTCTGTGTTTTATCGTCAATAAGAAGGTCCAAGGGATACAGGAAACCTGAAGTGCAGCATCGAAATCTACAACTAGTGTCACAGGAATGGTTCAAAACATAGACAGTAAGAAGAGTCAGTCTTCTTGTACTTAAATCGGCATTGTGTCTTTTGTATTTAATTCCGGTGCAATTTCTGTGTTTCATCGTCAATAGGAAGGTCAGAGGGATACTGAAAACCTGAAGTGAAGCATCGGAATCTATAACTAGTGTCACAGGAATGGTTCAAAACATAGACAGTACTTAAGTCGGCATTGTGCCTTTTGTATTTAATTCCGATGCAATATCTGTGTTTCATCGTCAATAAGAAGGTCCAAGGTATACAGTAAACCTGGAATGAAGCATCGGAATCTATAACTAGTGTCACAGGAATGGTTCAAAACATAGACAGTACTTATGTCGGCTTTCTGCCTTTTGTATTTAATTCCGATGCAATTTCTGTGTTTTATCGTCAATAAGAAGGTCCAAGTGATACAGGAAACCTGAAGTGAAGCATCGAAATCTACAACTAGTGTCACAGGAATGGTTCAAAACATAGTGAGTAAGTAGAGTCAGTCTTCTTGTCCTTAAGTCGGCATTGTGCCTTTTGTATTTAATTCCGATGCAATTTTTGTGTTTCATCGTCAATAAGAAGGTGCAAGGGATACAGTAAACCTGGAGTGAAGCATCGGAATCTGTAACTAGTGTCAATGGAATGGTTCAAAACATAGACAGTAAGAAGAGTCAGTCTTCTTGTACTTAAATCGGCATTGTGTCTTTTGTATTTGATTCGTGTGCAATTTCTGTGTTTCATCGTCAATAGGAAGGTCCGAGGGATACAGTAAACCTAGAGTGAAGCATCGGAATCTAAAACTAGTGTCACATGAATGGTTCATAACATAGACAGTAAGAAGATACAGTCTTCTTGTACTTATGTCGGCATTGTGAATTTTGTATTTAATTCCGATGCAATTACTGTGTTTCATCGTCAATAAGAAGGTCCAAGGTATACAGTAAACCTGAAGTGAAGCATCGCAATCTATAACCAGTGTCACAGGAATGGTTCAAAACATAGTCAGTAAGAAGAGTCGGTCTTCATGTACTTAAGTCGGCATAGTGCCTTTTTTATTTAATTCTGGTGCAATTTCTGTGTTTCATCATCAATAAGAAGGTCAGATGGATACAGAAAACCTGAACTGAAGCATCGGAATCTATAACTAGTGTCACAGGAATGGTTCAAAACATGGTCAGTAAGAAGAGTCTGTCGTCTTGTCGTTATGTCGGCATTGTGCCTTTTGTATTTAATTCCGATGCAATTTCTGTGCTTCATCGTCAATCAGAAGGTCCAAGGGATACAGTAAACCGGGAGTGAAGCATCGGAATCTATAACTAGTGTCACAGGAATGGTTCAAAATATAGACAGTAGGAAGATACAGTCTTCTTGTACGTAAGTCGACCTTGTGCGTTTTCTATTTAATTCCGATGCAATTTCTGTGTTTCATCGTCAATAGGAGGGTCCGAGGGATACAGTAAACCTGGAGTGAAGCATCGGAATCTATAACTAGTGTCACAGGAATGGTTCAAAACATAGACAGTACTTAAGTCGGCATTGTGCCTTTTGTATTTAATTCCGATGCAATTTTTGTGTTTCATCGTCAATAAGGAGGTCCAAGGGATACAGTAAGCCTGGAGTGAAGCATCGGAATCTATAACTAGTGTCAATGGAACGGTTCAAAACATAGACAGTAAGAAGAGTCAGTCTTCTTGTACTTAAGTCGGCATTGTGCCTTTTGTATTTAATTCCGGTGCAATTTCTGTGTTTCATCGTCAATAGGAAGGTCAGAGGGATACAGTAAACCTGAAGTAAAGCATCTAAGTCTATATCTAGTGTCACTGGAATGTTTCAAAACATAGTCAGTAAGAAGAGTCAGTCATCTTGCCCTTAAGTCAGCCTTGTGCCTTTTCTATTTAATTCCGATGCAATATCTGTGTTTCATCGTCAATAAGAAGGTCCAAGGTATACAGTAAACCTGGAATGAAGCATCGGAATCTATAACTAGTGTCACAGGAATGGTTCAAAACATAGACAGTACTTATGTCGGCTTTGTGCCTTTTGTATTTAATTCCGATGCAATTTCTGTGTTTTATCGTCAATAAGAAGGTCCAAGGGATACAGGAAACCTGAAGTGAAGCATCGAAATCTACAACTAGTGTCACAGGAATGGTTCAAAACATAGTCAGTAAGAAGAGTCAGTCTTCTTGTCTTAAGTCGGCATTGTGCCTTTTGTATTTAATTCCGATGCAATTTCTGTGTTTCATCGTCAATAAGAAGGTGCAAGGGATACAGTAAACATGGAGTGAAGCATCGGAATCTATAACTAGTGTCAATGGAATGGTTCAAAACATAGACAGTAAGAAGAGTCAGTCTTCTTGTACTTAAATCGGCATTGTGTCTTTTGTATTTAATTCGTGTGCAATTTCTGTGTTTCATCGTCAATAGGAAGGTCAGAGGGATACAGTAAACCTGGAGTGAAGCATCGGAATCTATAACTAGTGTCACATGAATGGTTCAAAACATAGAAAGTAAGAAGATACAGTCTTCTTGTACTGATGTCGTCATTGTGAATTTTGTATTTAATTCCGATGCAATTACTGTGTTTCATCGTCAATAAGAAGGTCCAAGGGATACAGTAAACCTGAAGTAAAGCATCGCAATCTACAACCAGTGTCACAGGGATGGTTCAAAGCATAGTCATTGAGAAGAGTCGGTCTTCATGTACTTAAGTCGGCATAGTGCCCTTTTTATTTAATTCTGGTGCAATTTCTGTGTTTCATCATCAATAAGAAGGTCAGATGGATACAGAAAACCTGAACTGTAGCATCGGAATCTATAACTAGTGTCAAAGGAATGGTTCAAAACATGGTCAGTAAGAAGAGTCTGTCTTCTTGTCCTTATGTCGGCATTGTGCCTTTTGTATTTAATTCCGATGCAATTTCTGTGCTTCATCGTCAATCAGAAGGTCCAAGGGATACAGTAAACCTTGTGTGAAGCATCGGAATCTATAACTAGTGTCACAGGAATGGTTCAAAATATAGACAGTAGGAAGATACAGTCTTCTTGTACGTAAGTCGGCATTGTACCTTTTGTATTTAATTCCGATGCAATTTCTGTGATTCATCGCCAATAAGAAGGTCCAAGTGATAGAGTAAACCTGAAGTGAAGCATTGGAATCTATAACTAGTGTCACAGGAATGGATCAAAACATAGACAGTAAGAAGAGTCAGTCTCCTTGTACTTAAGTCGGCATTGTGCCTTTTGTGTTTAATTCCGATGCAATTTCTGTGTTTCATCGTCAATTAGAAGGTCGAAGCGAAACAGGAAACCTGAAGTGAAGCATCGGAATCTATAGGTAGTGTCACAGGAATGGTTCAAAACATAGTCAGTAGGAAGAGTCAGTCTTCTTGCCCTTAAGTCGGCATTGTGTCTTTTCTATTTAATTCCGATGCAATTTCAGTGTTTCATCGTCAATAATTAGGTCCAAGGGATACAGTAAACCTGGAGTGAAGCATCCGAATCTATAACTAGTGTCAATGAAATGTTCGAAACATAGACAGTAAGAAGAGTCAGTGTTCTTGTACTTAAGTCGGCATCGTGTCTTTTGTATTTAATCCCGGTGCAATCTCTGTGTTTCATCGTCAATAGGAAGGTCAGAGGGATACAGTAAACCTGAAGTGAAGCATTGGAATCTATAACTAGTGTCACTGGAATGGTTCAAAACATAGTCAGTAAGAAGAGTCAGTCTTCTTGTCCTTAAGTCGGCTTTGTGCCTTTTCTATTTAATTCCGATGCAATTTCTGTGTTTCATCGTCAATAAGAAGGTCCGAGGGATACAGTAAACCTGGAGTGAAGCATCGGAATCTATAACTAGTGTCACAGGAATGGTTCAAAACATAGTCAGTAGTAAGAGTCAGTCTTCTTGCCCTTAAGTCGGCATTGTGCCTTTGTACTTAATTCCGATTCAATTTCTGTGTTTCATCGTCAATAAGAAGGTCCAAGGGATACAGGAAACCTGAAGTGCAGCATCGAAATCTACAACTAGTGTCACAGGAATGGTTCAAAACATAGACAGTAAGAAGAGTCAGTCTTCTTGTACTTAAATCGGCATTGTGTCTTTTGTATTTAATTCCGGTGCAATTTCTGTGTTTCATCGTCAATAGGAAGGTCAGAGGGATACTGAAAACCTGAAGTGAAGCATCGGAATCTATAACTAGTGTCACAGGAATGGTTCAAAACATAGACAGTACTTAAGTCGGCATTGTGCCTTTTGTATTTAATTCCGATGCAATATCTGTGTTTCATCGTCAATAAGAAGGTCCAAGGTATACAGTAAACCTGGAATGAAGCATCGGAATCTATAACTAGTGTCACAGGAATGGTTCAAAACATAGACAGTACTTATGTCGGCTTTGTGCCTTTTGTATTTAATTCCGATGCAATTTCTGTGTTTTATCGTCAATAAGAAGGTCCAAGTGATACAGGAAACCTGAAGTGAAGCATCGAAATCTACAACTAGTGTCACAGGAATGGTTCAAAACATAGTGAGTAAGTAGAGTCAGTCTTCTTGTCCTTAAGTCGGCATTGTGCCTTTTGTATTTAATTCCAATGCAATTTCTGTGTTTCATCGTCAATAAGAAGGTGCAAGGGATATAGTAAACCTGGAGTGAAGCATCGGAATGTGTAACTAGTGTCAATGGAATGGTTCAAAACATAGACAGTAAGAAGAGTCAGTCTTCTTGTACTTAAATCGGCATTGTGTCTTTTGTATTTGATTCGTGTGCAATTTCTGTGTTTCATTGTCAATAGGAAGGTCAGAGGGATACAGTAAACCGGTTGTGAAGCATCGGAATCTAAAACTAGTGTCACATGAATGGTTCAAAACATAGACAGTAAGAAGATACAGTCTTCTTGTACTTATGTCGGCATTGTGAATTTTGTATTTAATTCCGATGCAATTACTGTGTTTCATCGTCAATAAGAAGGTCCAAGGTATACAGTAAACCTGAAGTGAAGCATCGCAATCTATAACCAGTGTCACAGGAATGGTTCAAAACATGGTCAGTAAGAAGAGTCTGTCGTCTTGTCCTTATGTCGGCATTGTCCCTTTTGTATTTAATTCCGATGCAATTTCTGTGATTCATCGCCAATAAGAAGGTTCAAGTGATAGAGTAAACCTGAAGTGAAGCATTGGAATCTATAACTAGTGTCACAGGAATGGTTCAAAACATAGACAGTAAGAAGAGTCAGTCTCCATGTCCTTAAGTCGGCATTGTGCCTTTTGTATTTAATTCCGATGCAATTTCTGTGTTTCATCGAAAATAAGAATGTCAGAGCGATTCAGTAACCCTGAAGTGAAGCATCGGAATCTATAACTAGTGTCACAGAAATGGTTCAAAGCATTGTCAGTAAGAAGAGTCAGTCTTCTTGTACTTGAGTCGGCATTGTGCCTTTTGTATTAAATTCCGATGCAATTTCTGTGTTTCATCGTCAATAAGAAGGTCCAAGGGATACAGTAAACCTGAAGTGAAGCATCGGAATCTATAACTAGTGTCACAGAAATGGTTCAAACATAGACAGTAAGAAGAGTCAGTCTTCTTGTACTTAAGTCGGCATTGTGCCTTTTGTATTTAATTCCGATGCAATTTCTGTGTTTCATCGTTAATACGAAGGTCCAAGGGATACAGTAAACCTGAAGTAAAGCATCGCAATCTATAACTAGTGTCACAGGAATGGTTCAAATCATAGTCACTAAGAAGAGTCAGTCTTCTTGTACTTAAGTCGGCATTGTGTCTTTTCTATTTAATTCCGATGCAATTTCAGTGTTTCATCGTCAATAAGAAGGTCCAAGGGATACAGTAAACCTGGAGTGTAGCATCGGAATCTATAACTAGTGTCAATGGAATATTCAAAACATAGACAGTAGGAAGAGTCAGTGTTCTTGTACTTAAGTCGGCTTTGTGTCTTTTGTATTTAAATCCGGTGCAATTTCTGTGTTTCATCGGCAATAAGAAGGTCCAAAGGATACAGTAAACCTGGAGTGAAGCATCGGAATCTATAATTAGTGTCACAGGAGTGGTTCAAAACATAGTCAGTAAAAAGAGTCAGTCTTCTTGTCCTTAAGTCGGCCTTGTGCTTTTGTATTTATTTCCGAAACAATTTTTGTGTTTCATCGTCAATAAGAAGGTCCAAGGGATACAGTAAACCTGGAGTGAAGCATCGGAATCTATAACTAGTGTCAATGGAATGGTTCAAAACATAAACAGTAAGAAGAGTCAGTCTTCTTGTACTTAAGTCGGCATTGTGCTTTTTGTATTTAATTCCGGTGCAATTTCTGTGTTTCATCGTCAATAGGAAGGTCAGAGGGATAGAGTAAACCTGACGTGAAGCATCTAAATCAATATCTAGTGTCACTGGAATGTTTCAAAACATAGTCAGTAAGAAGAGTCAGTCACCTTGTACTTAAGTCAGCCTTGTGCCTTTTCTATTTAATTCCGATGCAATATCTGTGTTTCATCGTCAATAAGAAGGTACAAGGTATACAGTAAACCTGGAATGAAGCATCGGAATCTATAACTAGTTTTACAGGAATGGTTCAAAACATAGACAGTACTTATGTCGGCATTGTGCCTTTTGTATTTAATTCCGATGCAATTTCTGTGTTTTATCGTCAATAAGAAGGTCTAAGGGATACAGGAAACCTGAAGTGCAGCATCGAAATCTACAACTAGTGTCACAGGAATGGTTCAAAACATAGACAGTAAGAAGAGTCAGTCTTCTTGTACTTAAATCGGCATTGTGTCTTTTGTATTTAATTCCGATGCAATTTCTGTGTTTCATCGTCAATAGGAGGGTCCGAGGGATACAGTAAACCTGGAGTGAAGCATCGGAATCTATAACTAGTGTCACAGGAATGGTTCAAAACATAGACAGTACTTAAGTCGGCTTTGTGCCTTTTGTATTTAATTCCGAAGCAATTTTTGTGTTTCATCGTCAATAAGAAGGTCCAAGGGATACAGTAAACCTCGAGTGAAGCATCGGAATCTATAACTAGTGTCACAGGAATGGTTCAAAACATAGACAGTACTTATGTCGGTTTTGTGCCTTTTGTATTTAATTCCGAAGCAATTTTTGTGTTTCATTGTCAATAAGAAGGTCCAAGGGATACAGTAAGCCTGGAGTGAAGCATCGGAATCTATAACTAGTGTCAATGGAATGGTTCAAAGCATAGACAGTAAGAAGAGTCAGTCTTCTTGTACTTAAGTCGGCATTGTGCCTTTTGTATTTAATTTCGGTGCAATTTCTGTGTTTCATCGTCAATAGGAAGGTCAGAGGGATACAGTAAACCTGAAGTAAAGCATCTAAGTCTATATCTAGTGTCACTGGAATGTTTCAAAACATAGTCAGTAAGAAGAGTCAGTCATCTTGCCCTTAAGTCAGCCTTGTGCCTTTTATATTTAATTCCGATGCAATATCTGTGTTTCATCGTCAATAAGAAGGTCCAAGGTATACAGTAAACCTGGAATGAAGCATCGGAATCTATAACTAGTGTCACAGGAATGGTTCAAAACATAGACAGTACTTATGTCGGCTTTGTGCCTTTTGTATTTAATTCCGATGCAATTTCTGTGTTTTATCCTCAATAAGAAGGTCCAAGGGATACAGGAAACCTGAAGTGAAGCATCGAAATCTACAACTAGCGTCACAGGAATGGTCCAAAACATAGTTAGTAAGAAGAGTCAGTCTTCTTGTCTTAAGTCGGCATTGTGCCTTTTGTATTTAATCCCGGTGCGATCTCTGTGTTTCATCGTCAATAGGAAGGTCAGAGGGATACAGTAAACCTGAAGTGAAGCATCGGAATCTATAACTAGTGTCACTGGAATGGTTCAAAACATAGTCAGTAAGAAGAGTCAGTCTTCTTCTCCTTAAGTCGGCCTTGTGCCTTTTCTATTTAATTCCGATGCAATTTCTGTGTTTCATCGTCAATAAGAAGGTCCGAGGGATACAGTAAACCTGGAGTTAAGCATCGGAATGTATAACTAGTGTCACAGGAATGGTTAAAAACATAGTCAGTAAGAAGAGTCAGTCTTCTTGTCCTTAAGTCGGCCTTGTGCTTTTGTATTTATTTCCGAAGCAATTTTTGTGTTTCATCGTCAATAAGAAGGTCCAAGGGGTACAGTAAGCCTGGAGTGAAGCATCGGAATCTATAACTAGTGTTAATGGAATGGTTCAAATCATAGACAGTAAGAAGAGTCAGTCTTCTTGTACTTAAGTCGGCATTGTTCCTTTTGTATTTAATTCCGGTGCAATTTCTGTGTTTCATCGTCAATAGGAAGGTCAGAGGGATACAGTAAACCTGAAGTAAAGCATCTAAATGTATATCTAGTGTCACTGGAATGTTTCAAAACATAGTCAGTAAGAAGAGTCAGTCATCTTGCCCTTAAGTCAGCCTTGTGATTTTCTATTTAATTCCGATGCAATATTTGTGTTTGATCGTCAATAAGTAGGTCCAAGCCATACAGTAAACCTGGAATGAAGCATCGGAATCTATAACTAGTGTCACAGGAATGGTTCAAAACATAGACAGTACTTATGTCGGCTTTGTGCCTTTTGTATTTAATTCCGATGCAATTTCTGTGTTTTATCGTCAATAAGAAGGTCCAAGGTATACAGGAAACCTTAAGTGAAGCATCGAAATCTACAACTAGTGTCACAGGAATGGTTCAAATCATAGTCAGTAAGAAGAGTCAGTCTTCTTGTCCTTTAGTCGGCATTGTGCCATTTGTATTTAATTCCGATGCAATTTCTGTGTTTCATCGTCAATAAGAAGGTGCAAGGGAGACAGTAAACTTGGAGTGAAGCATCGGAATCTATAACTAGTGTCAATGGAATGGTTCAAATCATAGTCAGTAAGAAGAGTCAGTCTTCTTGTCCTTAAGTCGGCATTGTGCACTTTGTATTTATGTCCGATGCAATTTCTGTGTTTCATCGTCAATAAGAAGGTCCGAGGGAGGCAGTAAACCTGGAGTGAAGCAACGGAATCTATAACTAGTGTCACAGGAATGGTTCAAAACATAGTCAGTAAGAAGAGTCAGTTTTCTTGTACTTAAGTCGGCATTGTGCATTTTGTATTGAATTCCGATGCAATTTCTGTGTTTCATCGTCAATAAGAAGGTCCAGGTGATAAAGTAAACCTGAAGTGAAGCATTGGAATCTATAACTAGTGTCACAGGAATGGTTCAAAACATAGACAGTAAGATGAGTCAGTCTCCTTGTACTTAAGTCGGCATTGTGCCTTTTGTATTTAATTCCGATGCAATTTCTGTGTTTCATCGAAAATAAGAAGGTCAGAGCGATTCAGTAACCCTGAAGTGAAGCATCGGAATCTATAACTAGTGTCACAGAAATGGTTCAAAACATTGTCAGTAAGAAGAGTCAGCCTTCTTGTACTTGAGTCGGCATTGTGCCTTTTGTATTAAATTCCGATGCAATTTCTGTGTTTCATAGTCAATAAGAAGGTCCAAGGGATACAGTAAACCTGAAGTGAAGCATCGGAATCTATAACTAGTGTCACAGGAATGGTTCAAACGTAGACAGTAAGAAGAGTCAGTCTTCTTGTACTTAAGTCGGCATTGTGACTTTTCTATTTAATTCCGGTGCAATTTCTGTGTTTCATCGTCAATGAGAAGGTCAGAGGGATACAGTAAACCTGAAGTGAAACATCGGAATCTAGAACTAGTGTCACAGGAATGGTTCAAAACATAGTCAGTAAGAAGAGTCAGTCTTTTTGTACTTAAGTCGGCATTGTGCCTTTTATATTTAATTCCGATGTAATTTCTGTGTTTCATCGTCAATAAGAAGTTCCAAATGATACAGTAAACCTAAAGTGAAGCATCGGAAACGCTAACTAGTGTCACAGGAATGGTTCAAAACATAGACAGTAAGAAGAGTCAGTCCTCCTGTACTTAAGTCGGTATTGTGCCTTTTGTATTTAATACCGATGCAATTTATGTGTTTCATCGTCAATATGGTCAGAGGGATACAGTAAACCTGAAGTGAAGCATCGGAATCTAAAACTAGTGTCACAGGAATGGGTAAAAACATAGACAGTGGGAAGAGTCAGTCTTCTTGTACTTAAGTCGGCATTTTGCCTTTTGTATTTAATTCCGATGCAATTTCAGTGTTTCATCGTCAATAAGAAGGTCCAAGGGATACAGTAAACCTGGAGTGAAGCATCGGAATCTATAACTAATGTCAATGGAATGGTTCAAAACATAGACAGTAAGAAGAGTCAGTCTTCTTGTACTTAAGTCGGCATTGTGCCTTTTGTATTTAATTCCGGTGCAATTTCTGTGTTTCATCGTCAATAAGAAGGTCAGAGGGATAATGTAAACTTGAAGTGAAGCATCGGAATCTATAACTATTGTCACAGGAATGGTTCAAATCATAGTCAGTAAGAAGAGTCAGTCTTCTTGTCCTTACGTCGGCATTGTGCCTTTTGTATTTAATTCCGATGCAATATCTGTGTTTCATTGTCAATAAGAGGGTCCAAGGGATACAGTAAACCTGAAGTGAAGCATCGGAATCTATAACTAGTGTCACAGGAATGGTTCAAAACATAGACAGTATTAAGATACAGTCTTCTTGTACTTAAGTCGGCATTGTGCCATTTGTATTTCATTCCGATGCAATTTCTGTGTTTCATCGTCAATACAAAGGTCAGAGGGATACAGTAAACCTGAAGTGAAGCATCGGAATCTATAACTAGTGTCACTGGAATGGTTCAAATCATAGTCAGTAAGAAGAGTCAGTCTTCTTGTCCTTAAGTCGGCATTGTGCCCTTTGAATTTATTTCCGATGCAATTTCTGTGTTTCATCGTCAATTAGAAGTTCCGAGGGATACAGTAAACCTGGAGTGAAGCAACGAAATCTATAACTAGTGTCACAGGAATGGTTCAAAACATAGTCAGTAAGAAGAGTCAGTTTTCTTGTACTTAAGTCGGCATTGTGCCTTTTGTATTTAATTAGGATGCAATTTCTGTGTTTCATCGTCAATAAGAAGTACCAGGGGATACAGGATACCTGAAGTGAAGCATCGGAATCTATAACTAGTGTAACAGGATTGGTTCAAAACATAGTCAGTAGGAAGTGTCGGTCTTCTTGCCCTTAAGTTGGCATTGTGCCATTGTATTTAATTCCGATGCAATTTCTGTGTTTCATCGTCAATAAGAAGGTCCAAGGGATACAGTAAGCCTGGAGTGAAGCATCGGAATCTAAAACTAGTGTCAATGGGATGGTTCAAAACATAGACAGTAAGAAGAGTCAGTCTTCTTGTACTTAAGTCGGCATTGTTCCATTTGTATTTAATTCCGGTGCAATTTCTGTGTTTCATCGTCAATAGGAAGGTCAGAGGGATACAGTAAACCTGAAGTAAAGCATCTAAATCTATATCTAGTGTCACTGGAATGTTTCAAAACATAGTCAGTAAGAAGAGTCAGTCATCTTGCCCTTAAGTCAGCCTTGTGATTTCCTATTTAATTCCGATGCAATATCTGTGTTTGATCGTCAATAAGAAGGTCCAAGGTATACAGTAAACCTGGAATGAAGCATCGGAATCTATAACTAGTGTCACAGGAATGGTTCAAAACATAGACAGTACTTATGTCGGCTTTGTGCCTTTTGTATTTAATTCCGATGCAATTTCTGTGTTTTATCGTCAATAAGAAGGTCCAAGGGATACAGGAAACCTGAAGTGAAGCATCGAAATCTACAACTAGTGTCACAGGAATGGTTCAAAACATAGTCAGTAAGAAGAGTCAGTCTTCTTGTCCTTTAGTCGGCATTGTGCCATTTGTATTTAATTCCGATGCAATTTCTGTGTTTCGTCGTCAAGAAGAAGGTGCAAGGGATACAGTAAACCTGGAGTGAAGCATCGGAATCTATAACTAGTGTCAATGGAATGATTCAAAACATAGACAGTAAGAAGAGTCAGTCTTCTTGTACTTAAATCGGCATTGTGTCTTTTGGATTTAATTCGTGTGCAATTTCTGTGTTTCATCGTCAATAGGAAGGTCAGAGGGATACAGTAAACCTGGAGTGAAGCATCGGAATCTATAACTAGTGTCACAGGAATGGTTCAAAATATAGACAGTAGGAAGATACAGTCTTCTTGTACGTAAGTCGGCATTGTCCCTTTTGTATTTAATTCCGATGCAATTTGTGTGATTCATCGCCAATAAGAAGGTCCAAGTGATAGAGTAAACCTGAAGTGAAGCATTGGAATCTATAACTAGTGTCACAGGAATGGTTCAAAACATAGACAGTAAGAAGAGTCAGTCTCCTTGTACTTAAGTCGGCATTGTGCCTTTTGTATTTAATGCCGATGCAATTTCTGTGTTTCATCGAAAATAAGAAGGTCAGAGCGATTCAGTAACCCTGAAGTGAAGCATCGGAGTCTATAACTAGTGTCACAGATATGGTTCAAAACATTGTCAGTAAGAAGAGTCAGCCTTCTTGTACTTGAGTCGGCATTGTGCCTTTTGTATTAAATTCCGATGCAATTTCTGTGTTTCATAGTCAATAAGAAGGTCCAAGGGATACAGTAAACCTGAAGTGAAGCATCGGAATCTATAACTAGTGTCACAGGAATGGTTCAAACGTAGACAGTAAGAAGAGTCAGTCTTCTTGTACTTAAGTCGGGATTGTGCCTTTTCTATTTAATTCCGGTGCAATTTCTGTGTTTCATCGTCAATGAAAAGGTCAGAGGGATACAGTAAACCTGAAGTGAAGCATCGGAATCTAGATCTACTATCACAGGAATGGTTCAAAACATAGTCAGTAAGAAGAGTCAGTCTTTTTGTACTTAAGTCGGCATTGTGCCTTTTATATTTAATTCCGATGAAATTTCTGTGTTTCATCGTCAATAAGAAGTTCCAAATGATACAGTAAACCTAAAGTGAAGCATCGGAAACGCTAACTAGTGTCACAGGAATGGTTCAAAACATAGACAGTAAGAAGAGTCAGTCCTCCTGTACTTAAGTCGGTATTGTGCCTTTTGTATTTAATTCCGATGCAATTTCTGTGTTTCATCGTCAATATGGTCAGAGGGATACAGTAAACCTGAAGTGAAGCATCGGAACCTAAAACTAGTGTCACAGGAATGGGTAAAAACATAGACAGTGGGAAGAGTCAGTCTTCTTGTACTTAAGTCGGCATTTTGCCTTTTGTATTTAATTCCGATGCAATTTCAGTGTTTCAACGTCAATACGAAGGTCCAACTGATACAGTAAACCTGGAGTGAAGCATCGGAATCTATAACTAATGTCAATGGAATGGTTCAAAACATAGACAGTAAGAAGAGTCAGTCTTCTTGTACTTAAGTCGGCATTGTGCCTTTTGTATTTAATTCCGGTGCAATTTCTGTGTTTCATCGTCAATAAGAAGGTCAGAGGGATACTGTAAACCTGAAGTGAAGCATCGGAATCAATAACTATTGTCACAGGAATGGTTCAAATCATAGTCAGTAAGAAGAGTCAGTCTTCTTGTCCTTACGTCGGCATTGTGCCTTTTGTATTTAATTCCGATGCAATATCTGTGTTTCATTGTCAATAAGAGGGTCCAAGGGATACAGTAAACCTGAAGTGAAGCATCGGAATCTATAACTAGTGTCACAGGAATGGTTCAAAACATAGACAGTAGGAAGATACAGTCTTCTTGTACTTAAGTCGGCATTGTGCCATTTGTATTTCATTCCGATGCAATTTCTGTGTTTCATCGTCAATACAAAGGTCAGAGGGATACAGTAAACCTGAAGTGAAGCATCGGAATCTATAACTAGTGTCACTGGAATGGTTCAAATCATAGTCAGTAAGAAGAGTCAGTCTTCTTGTACTTAAGTCGGCATTGTGCCTTTTGTATTTAATTAGGATGCAATTTCTGTGTTTCATCGTCAATAAGAAGTTCCAGGGGATACAGGATACCTGAAGTGAAGCATCGGAATCTAAAACTAGTGTCACAGGAATGGTTCAAAGCATTGTCAGTAAGAAGAGTCAGTCTTCTTGTCCATAAGTCGGCATTGTGATTTTGTATTTAATTCCGATGCAATTTTTGTGTTTCATCGTCAATAAGAAGGTCCAAGGGATACAGTACACCTGGAGTGAAGCATCGGAATCTATAACTAGTGTCAATGGAATGGTTTAAAGCATAGACAGTAAGAAGAGTCAGTCTTCTTGTACTTAAGTCGGCATTGTGCCATTTGTATTTAATTCCGGTGCAATTTCTGTGTTTCATCGTCAATAGGAAGGTCAGAGGGATACAGTATACCTGAAGTGAAGCACCTAAATCTATAACTAGTGTCACTGGAATGGATCAAAGCATAGCCAGTAAGAAGAGTCAGTCTTCTTACCCTTAAATCAGCCTTGTGCCTTTTCTACTTAATTCCGATGCAATATCTGTGTTTCATCGTCAATAAGAAGGTCCAAGTTATACAGTAAACCTGGAATGAAGCATCGGAATCTATAACTAGTGTCACAGGAATGGTTCAAAAAATAGGCAGTACTTATGTCGGCATTGTGCCCTTTGTATTTAATTCCGATGCAATTTCTGTGTTTTATCGTCAATAAGAAGGTCAAAGGGATACAGGAAACCTGAAGTAATGCATCGGAATCTACAACTAGTGTCACTGGAATGGTTCAAATATAGTCAGTAAGAAGAGTCAGTCTTCTTGTTCTTAACTGGGCATTGTGCTTTTTGTATTTAATTCCAATGCAATTTCTGTGTTTCATCGTCAATAAGAAGGTCCAAGGGATACAGTAAACCTGAAGTGAAGCATCGGAATCTATAACTAGTGTCACAGGAATGGTTCAAACATAGACAGTAAGAAGAGTCAGTCTTCTTGTACTTAAGTCGGCTTGTGCCTTTTCTATTTAATTCCGGTGCAATTTCTGTGTTTCATCGTCAATGAGAAGGTCAGAGGGATACAGTAAACCTGAAGTGAAGCATCGGAATCTATAAGTAGTGTCACAGGAGAGGGTAAAAACATAGACAGTGGGAAGAGTCAGTCTTCTTGTACTTAAGTCGTCATTTTGCCTTTTGTATTTAATTCCGATGCAATTTCAGTGTTTCATCGTCAATAAGAAGGTCCAAGGGATACAGTAAACCTGGAGTGAAGCATCGGAATCTATAACTAGTGTCAATGGAACGGTTCAGAACATAGACAGTAAGTAGAGTCAGTCTTCTTGTACTTAAGTCGGCATTGTGCCTTTTGTATTTAATTCCGGTGCAATTTCTGTGTTTCATCGTCAATAAGAAGGTCAGAGGGATACAGTAAACCTGAAGTAAAGCATCGGAATCTATAACTATTGTGACAGGAATGGTTCAAAACATAGTCAGTAAGAAGAGTCAGTCTTCTTGTCCTTAAGTCGGCATTGTGCCTTTTGTATTTAATTCCGATGCAATATCTGTGTTTCATCGTCAACAAGAGGGTCCAAGGTATACAGTAAACCTGAAGTGAAGCATCGGAATTTATAACTAGTGTCACAGGAATGGTTCAAAACATAGACAGTAGGAAGATACAGTCTTCTTGTACTTAAGTCGGCATTTTGCCATTTGTATTTAATTCCGAAGCTATTTCTGTGTTTCATCGTCAATGAGAAGGTCCAAGGGATACAGTAAACCTGGAGTGAAGCATCGGAATCTATAACTAGTGTCACAGGAATGGTTCAAAACATAGACAGTGTGAAGAGTCAGTCTTCTTGTACTTAAGTCGGCATTGTGCCCTTTGTATTTATTTCCGATGCCATTTCTGTGTTTCATCGTCAATAAGAAGGTCCGAGGGATACAGTAAACCTGGAGTGAAGCAACGGAATCTATAACTAGTGTCACAGGAATGGTTCAAAACATAGTCAGTAAGAACAGTCAGTTTTCTTGTACTTAAGTCGGCATTGTGCCTTTTGTATTTAATTCCGATGCAATTTCTGTGTTTCATCGTCAATAAGAAGGTCCAGGGCATACAGGATACCTAAAGTGAAGCATCGTAATCTAAAACTAGTGTCACAGGAATGGTTCAAAACATAGTCAGTAGGAAGTGTCGGTCTTCTTGCCCTTAAGTTGGTATTGTGCAATTGTATTTAATTCCGATGCAATTTCTGTGTTTCATCGTCAATAAGAAGGTCCAAGGGATACAGTAAACCTGGAGTGAAGCATCGGAATCTATAACTAGTGTCAATGGAATGGTTTAAAGCATAGACAGTAAGAAGAGTCAGTCTTGTTGTACTTAAGTCGGCATTGTGCCTTTTGTATATAATTCCGGTGCAATTTCTGTGTTTCATCGTCAATAGGAAGGTCAGAGGGATACAGTAAACCTGAAGTGAAGCATCTAAATCTATAACTAGTGTCACTGGAATGGATCAAAACATAGACAGTAAGAAGAGTCAGTCTTCATTCCCTTAAATCAGCCTTGTGCCATTTCTACATAATTCCGATGCAATATCTGTGCTTCATCGTCAATAAGAAGGTCAGAGGGATACATTAAACCTGAAGTGAAGCATCGGAATCTATAACTAGTGTCACAGGAACGGTTCAAAACATAGTCAGTAAGAAGAGTCAGTCTTTTTGTACTTAAGTCGGCATTGTGCCTTTTGTATTTAATTCCGAGGTAATTTCTGTGTTTCATCGTCAAAAAGAAGTTCCAAATGATACAGTAAACCTGAAGTGAAGCATCGGAAAAACTAACTAGTGTCACAGGAATGGTTCAAAACATAGACAGTAAGAAGAGTCAGTCCCCTTGTACTTAAGTCGGCATTGTGCCTGTTGTATTTAATTCCGATGCAATTTCTGTGATTCATCATCAATAAGAAGGTCAGAGGGATTCAGTAACCCTGAAGTGAAGCATCGGAATCTATAACTAGTGTCACAGAAATGGTTCAAAACATTGGCAGTAAGAAGAGTCAGTCTTCTAGTACTTTAGTCGGCATTGTGCCTTTAGTATTAAATTCCGATGCAATTTCTGTGTTTCATCGTCAATAAGAAGGTCCAAGGGATACAGTAAACCTGAAGTGAAGCATCGGAATCTATAACTAGTGTCTCAGGAATGGTTCAAATCATAGACAGTAAGAAGAGTCAGTCTTCTTGTACTTAAGTCGGAATTGTGCCTTTTCTATTTAATTCCGGTGCAATTTCTGTGTTTCATCGTCAATAAGAAGGTCAGAGGGATACATTAAACCTGAAGTGAAGCATCGGAATCTATAAGTAGTGTCACAGGAACGGTTCAAAACATAGTCAGTAAGAAGAGTCAGTCTTTTTGTACTTAAGTCGGCATTGTGCCTTTTGTATTTAATTCCGAGGTAATTTCTGTGTTTCATCGTCAAAAAGAAGTTCCAAATGATACAGTAAACCTGAAGTGAAGCATCGGAAAAGCTAACTAGTGTCACAGGAATGGTTCAAAACATAGACAGTAAGAAGAGTCAGTCTTCTTGTACTTAAGACGGTATTGTGCCTTTTGTATTTAATTCCGATGCAATTTCTGTGTTTCATCGTCAATAAGGTCAGAGGGATGCAGTAAACCTGAAGTGAAGAAACGGAATCTATAACTAGTGTCTCAGGAATGGTTCAAAACATAGACAGTGGGAAGAGTCCGTCTTCTTGTACTTATGTCGGCATTTTGCCTTTAGTATTTAATTCCGATGCAATTTCAGTGTTTCATCGTCAATAAGAAGGTCCAAGGGATACAGTAAACCTGGAGTGAAGCATCGGAATCTATAACTTGTGTCACAGGAATGGTTCAAAACATAGTCAGTAAGAAGAGTCAGTCTTCATGTACTTAAGTCGGCATTGTGCCTTTTGTATTTAATTCCGATGCAATTTCTGTGGTTCATCGTCAATAAGAAGATCTAAGGGATATAGTAAACCTGAAGTGAAGCATTGGAATCTATAACTAGTGTCACAGGAATTGTTCAAAACAAAGTCAGTAAGAAGAGTCAGTCTTCTTGTCCTTAAGTCGGCATTGTGCCTTTTGTATTTAATTCCGAAGCTATTTCTGTGTTTCATCGTCAATGAGAAGGTCCAAGGGATACAGTAAAGCTAGAGTGAAGCATCGGAATCTATAACTAGTGTCACAGGAATGGTTGAAACATAGACAGTGGGAAGAGTCAGTCCTCTTGTACTTAAGTCGGCATTTTGCCTTTTGTATTTAATTCCGAAGCTATGTCTGTGTTTCATCGTCAATGAGAAGGCCCAAGGGATACAGTAATCCTGGAGTGAAGCATCGGAATCTATAACTAGTGTCACAGGAATGTTTCAAATCATAGACAGTAGAAGATACAGTCTTCTTTTACTTAAGTCGGCATTGGGCCTTTTGTATTTAATTCCGATGCAATTTCTGTGTTTCATCGCCAACAAGAAGGTCCAAGGGATACAGTAAACCTGAAGTGAAGCATCGGAATCAATAACTAGTGTCACAGGAATGGTTCAAAACGTAGTCAGTAAGATGAGTCAGTCTTCTTGTACTTGAGTCGGCATTGTGCCTTTTGTATTAAATTCCGATGCAATGTCTGTGTTCCACCGTCAATAAGAAGGTCCAAGGAATACATTAAACCTGAAGTCAAGCATCGGAATCTATGACTAGTGTCACAGGAATGGTTCAAAACATAGACAGTAAGAAGAGTCGGTCTTCTTGTACTTAAGTCGGCATTTTGCCTTTTCTATTTAATTCCGGTGCGATTTCTGTGGTTCATCGTTAATAAGAAGGTCCAAATGATACAGTTAAGCTGAAGTGAAGCATCGGAGTCGCTAACTAGTGTCACAGGAATGGTTCAAAACATAGGCAGTAAGAAGAGTCAGTCTTCCTGTACTTAAGTCGGTATTGTGCCTTTTGTATTTAATTCCGATGCGATTTCTGTGTTTCATCGTCAATAAGGTCAGAGGGATACAGTAAACCTGAAGTTAAGCATCGGAATCTATAACTAGTGTCACAGGAATGGTTCAAAACATAGACAGTAAAAAGAGTCGGTCTTCTTGTACTTAAGTCGGCATTGTGCCTGTTGTATTTAATTCCGATGTTATTTCTGTGATTCATCATCAATAAGAAGGTCAGAGGGATTCAGTAACCCTGAAGTGAAGCATCGGAATCTATAACTAGTGTCACAGAAATGGTTCAAATCATTGTCAGTAAGAAGAGTCAGTCTTCTAGTACTTTAGTCGGCATTGTGCCTTTTGTATTAAATTCCGATGCAATTTCTGTGTTTCATCGTCAATAAGAAGGTCCAAGGGATACAGTAAACCTGAAGTGAAGCATCGGAACCTATAACTAGTGTCTCAGGAATGGTTCAAATCACAGACAGTAAGAAGAGTCAGTCTCTTGTACTTAAGTCGGCATTGTGCCTTTTCTATTTAATTCCGGTGCAATTTCTGTGTTTCATCGTCAATAAGAAGGTCCGAGGGATACATTAAACCTGAAGTGAAGCATCGGAATCTATAAGTAGTGTCACAGGAACGGTTCAAAACATAGTCAGTAAGAAGAGTCAGTCTTTTTGTACTTAAGTCGGCATTGTGCCTTTTGTATTTAATTCCGAGGTAATTTCTGTGTTTCATCGTCAATAAGAAGTTCCAAATGATACAGTAAACCTGAAGTGAAGCATCGGAAACGCTAAATAGTGTCACAGGAATGGTTCAAAACATAGACAGTAAGTAGAGTCAGTCTTCTTGTACTTAAGTCGGCATTGTGCCTTTTGTATTTAATTCCGGTGCAATTTCTGTGTTTCATCGTCAATACGAAGGTCAGAGGGATACAGTAAACCTGAAGTAAAGCATCGGAATCTATAACTATTGTGACAGGAATGGTTCAAAACATAGTCAGTAAGAAGAGTCAGTCCTCTTGTCCTTAAGTCGGCATTGTGCCTTTTGTATTTAATTCCGATGCAATATCTGTTGTTTCATCGTCAACAAGAGGGTCCAAGGTATACAGTAAACCTGAAGTGAAGCATCGGAATCTATAACTAGTGTCACAGGAATGGTTCAAAACATAGACAGTAGGAAGATACAGTCTTCTTGTACTTAAGTCGGCATTTTGCCATTTGTATTTAATTCCGAAGCTATTTCTGTGTTTCATCGTCAATGAGAAGGTCCAAGGGATACAGTAAACCTGGAGTGAAGCATCGGAATCTATAACTAGTGTCACATGAATGGTTCAAAACATAGACAGTGTGAAGAGTCAGTCTTCTTGTACTTAAGTCGGCATTGTGCCCTTTGTATTTATTTCCGATGCAATTTCTGTGTTTCATCGTCAATAAGAAGGTCCGAGGGATACAGTAAACCTGGAGTGAAGCAACGGAATCTATAACTAGTGTCACAGGAATGGTTCAAAACATAGTCAGTAAGAACAGTCAGTTTTCTTGTACTTAAGTCGGCATTGTGCCTTTTGTATTTAATTCCGATGCAATTTCTGTGTTTCATCGTCAATAAGAAGGTCCAGGGCATACAGGATACCTAAAGTGAAGCATCGGAATCTAAAACTAGTGTCACAGGAATGGTTCAAAACATAGTCAGTAGGAAGTGTCGGTCTTCTTGCCCTTAAGGTTGGCATTGTGCAATTGTATTTAATTCCGATGCAATTTCTGTGTTTCATCGTCAATAAGAAGGTCCAAGGGATACAGTAAACCTGGAGTGAAGCATCGGAATCTATAACTAGTGTCAATGGAATGGTTTAAAGCATAGACAGTAAGAAGAGTCAGTCTTGTTGTACTTAAGTCGGCATTGTGCCTTTTGTATATAATTCCGGTGCAATTTCTGTGTTTCATCGTCAATAGGAAGGTCAGAGGGATACAGTAAACCTGAAGTGAAGCATCTAAATCTATAACTAGTGTCACTGGAATGGATCAAAACATAGACAGTAAGAAGAGTCAGTCTTCATTCCCTTAAATCAGCCTTGTGCCTTTTCTACATAATTCCGATGCAATATCTGTGCTTCATCATCAATAAGAAGGTCAGAGGGATACATTAAACCTGAAGTGAAGCATCGGAATCTATAAGTAGTGTCACAGGAACGGTTCAAAACATAGTCAGTAAGAAGAGTCAGTCTTTTTGTACTTAAGTCGGCATTGTGCCTTTTGTATTTAATTCCGAGGTAATTTCTGTGTTTCATCGTCAAAAAGAAGTTCCAAATGATACAGTAAACCTGAAGTGAAGCATCGAAAAGCTAACTAGTGTCACAGGAATGGTTCAAAACATAGACAGTAAGAAGAGTCAGTCTTCTTGTACTTAAGTCGGCATTGTGCCTGTTGTATTTAATTCCGATGCAATTTCTGTGATTCATCGTCAATAAGAAGGTCCAAGGGATACAGTAAACCTGAAGTGAAGCATCGGAATCTATAACTAGTGTCTCAGGAATGGTTCAAATCATAGACAGTAAGAAGAGTCAGTCTTCTTGTACTTAAATCGGCATTGTGTCTTTTGTATTTAATTCGTGTGCAATTTCTGTGTTTCATCGTCAATAGGAAGGTCAGAGGGATACAGTAAACCTGGAGTGAAGCATCGGAATCTATAACTAGTGTCACAGGAATGGTTCAAAATATAGACAGTAGGAAGATACAGTCTTCTTGTACGTAAGTCGGCATTGTCCCTTTTGTATTTAATTCCGATGCAATTTGTGTGATTCATCGCCAATAAGAAGGTCCAAGTGATAGAGTAAACCTGAAGTGAAGCATTGGAATCTATAACTAGTGTCACAGGAATGGTTCAAAACATAGACAGTAAGAAGAGTCAGTCTCCTTGTACTTAAGTCGGCATTGTGCCTTTTGTATTTAATGCCGATGCAATTTCTGTGTTTCATCGAAAATAAGAAGGTCAGAGCGATTCAGTAACCCTGAAGTGAAGCATCGGAGTCTATAACTAGTGTCACAGGAATGGTTCAAAACATTGTCAGTAAGAAGAGTCAGCCTTCTTGTACTTGAGTCGGCATTGTGCCTTTTGTATTAAATTCCGATGCAATTTCTGTGTTTCATAGTCAATAAGAAGGTCCAAGGGGATACAGTAAACCTGAAGTGAAGCATCGGAATCTATAACTAGTGTCACAGGAATGGTTCAAACGTAGACAGTAAGAAAGAGTCAGTCTTCTTGTACTTAAGTCGGGATTGTGCCTTTTCTATTTAATTCCGGTGCAATTTCTGTGTTTCATCGTCAATGAAAAGGTCAGAGGGATACAGTAAACCTGAAGTGAAGCATCGGAATCTAGATCTACTATCACAGGAATGGTTCAAAACATAGTCAGTAAGAAGAGTCAGTCTTTTTGTACTTAAGTCGGCATTGTGCCTTTTATATTTAATTCCGATGAAATTTCTGTGTTTCATCGTCAATAAGAAGTTCCAAATGATACAGTAAACCTAAAGTGAAGCATCGGAAACGCTAACTAGTGTCACAGGAATGGTTCAAAACATAGACAGTAAGAAGAGTCAGTCCTCCTGTACTTAAGTCGGTATTGTGCCTTTTGTATTTAATTCCGATGCAATTTCTGTGTTTCATCGTCAATATGGTCAGAGGGATACAGTAAACCTGAAGTGAAGCATCGGAAACCTAAAACTAGTGTCACAGGAATGGGTAAAAACATAGACAGTGGGAAGAGTCAGTCTTCTTGTACTTAAGTCGGCATTTTGCCTTTTGTATTTAATTCCGATGCAATTTCAGTGTTTCAACGTCAATACGAAGGTCCAACTGATACAGTAAACCTGGAGTGAAGCATCGGAATCTATAACTAATGTCAATGGAATGTTCAAAACATAGACAGTAAGAAGAGTCAGTCTTCTTGTACTTAAGTCGGCATTGTGCCTTTTGTATTTAATTCCGGTGCAATTTCTGTGTTTCATCGTCAATAAGAAGGTCAGAGGGATACTGTAAACCTGAAGTGAAGCATCGGAATCAATAACTATTGTCACAGGAATGGTTTCAAATCATAGTCAGTAAGAAGAGTCAGTCTTCCTTGTCCTTACGTCGGCATTGTGCCTTTTGTATTTAATTCCGATGCAATATCTGTGTTTCATTGTCAATAAGAGGGTCCAAGGGATACAGTAAACCTGAAGTGAAGCATCGGAATCTATAACTAGTGTCACAGGAATGGTTCAAAACATAGACAGTAGGAAGATACAGTCTTCTTGTACTTAAGTCGGCATTGTGCCATTTGTATTTCATTCCGATGCAATTTCTGTGTTTTCATCGTCAATACAAAGGTCAGAGGGATACAGTAAACCTGAAGTGAAGCATCGGAATCTATAACTAGTGTCACTGGAATGGTTCAAATCATAGTCAGTAAGAAGAGTCAGTCTTCTTGTACTTAAGTCGGCATTGTGCCTTTTGTATTTAATTAGGATGCAATTCTGTGTTTCATCGTCAATAAGAAGTTCCAGGGGATACAGGATACCTGAAGTGAAGCATCGGAATCTAAAAACTAGTGTCACAGGAATGGTTCAAAACATAGTCAGTAGGAAGTGTCGGTCTTCTTGCCCTTAAGTTGGCATTGTGCCATTGTATTTAATTCCGATGCAATTTCTGTGTTTCATCGTCAATAAGAAGGTCCAAGGATACAGTAAACCTGGAGTGAAGCATCGGAATCTATAACTAGTGTCACAGGAATGGTTCAAAGCATTGTCAGTAGAAGAGTCAGTCTTCTTGTCCATAAGTCGGCATTGTGATTTTGTATTTAATTCCGATGCAATTTTTGTGTTTCATCGTCAATAAGAAGGTCCAAGGGATACAGTACACCTGGAGTGAAGCATCGGAATCTATAACTAGTGTCAATGGAATGGTTTAAAGCATAGACAGTAAGAAGAGTCAGTCTTCTTGTACTTAAGTCGGCATTGTGCCATTTGTATTTAATTCCGGTGCAATTTCTGTGTTTCATCGTCAATAGGAAGGTCAGAGGGATACAGTATACCTGAAGTGAAGCACCTAAATCTATAACTAGTGTCACTGGAATGGATCAAAGCATAGCCAGTAAGAAGAGTCAGTCTTCTTACCCTTAAATCAGCCTTGTGCCTTTTCTACTTAATTCCGATGCAATATCTGTGTTTCATCGTCAATAAGAAGGTCCAAGTTATACAGTAAACCTGGAATGAAGCATCGGAATCTATAACTAGTGTCACAGGAATGGTTCAAAAAATAGGCAGTACTTATGTCGGCATTGTGCCCTTTGTATTTAATTCCGATGCAATTTCTGTGTTTTATCGTCAATAAGAAGGTCAAAGGGATACAGGAAACCTGAAGTAATGCATCGGAATCTACAACTAGTGTCACTGGAATGGTTCAAATATAGTCAGTAAGAAGAGTCAGTCTTCTTGTTCTTAACTGGGCATTGTGCTTTTTGTATTTAATTCCAATGCAATTTCTGTGTTTCATCGTCAATAAGAAGGTCCAAGGGATACAGTAAACCTGAAGTGAAGCATCGGAATCTATAACTAGTGTCACAGGAATGGTTCAAACATAGACAGTAAGAAGAGTCAGTCTTCTTGTACTTAAGTCGGCTTGTGCCTTTTCTATTTAATTCCGGTGCAATTTCTGTGTTTCATCGTCAATGAGAAGGTCAGAGGGATACAGTAAACCTGAAGTGAAGCATCGGAATCTATAAGTAGTGTCACAGGAGAGGGTAAAAACATAGACAGTGGGAAGAGTCAGTCTTCTTGTACTTAAGTCGTCATTTTGCCTTTTGTATTTAATTCCGATGCAATTTCAGTGTTTCATCGTCAATAAGAAGGTCCAAGGGATACAGTAAACCTGGAGTGAAGCATCGGAATCTATAACTAGTGTCAATGGAAACGGTTCAGAACATAGACAGTAAGTAGAGTCAGTCTTCTTGTACTTAAGTCGGCATTGTGCCTTTTGTATTAATTTCCGGTGCAATTTCTGTGTTTCATCGTCAATAAGAAGGTCAGAGGGATACAGTAAACCTGAAGTAAAGCATCGGAATCTATAACTATTGTGACAGGAATGGTTCAAAACATAGTCAGTAAGAAGAGTCAGTCTTCTTGTCCTTAAGTCGGCATTGTGCCTTTTGTATTTAATTCCGATGCAATATCTGTGTTTCATCGTCAACAAGTGGGTCCAAGGTATACAGTAAACCTGAAGTGAAGCATCGGAATTTATAACTAGTGTCACAGGAATGGTTCAAAACATAGACAGTAGGAAGATACAGTCTTCTTGTACTTAAGTCGGCATTTTGCCATTTGTATTTAATTCCGAAGCTATTTCTGTGTTTCATCGTCAATGAGAAGGTCCAAGGGATACAGTAAACCTGGAGTGAAGCATCGGAATCTATAACTAGTGTCACAGGACATGGTTCAAAACATAGACAGTGTGAAGAGTCAGTCTTCTTGTACTTAAGTCGGCATTGTGCCCTTTGTATTTATTTCCGATGCCATTTCTGTGTTTCATCGTCAATAAGAAGGTCCGAGGGATACAGTAAACCTGGAGTGAAGCAACGGAATCTATAACTAGTGTCACAGGAATGGTTCAAAACATAGTCAGTAAGAACAGTCAGTTTTCTTGTACTTAAGTCGGCATTGTGCCTTTTGTATTTAATTCCGATGCAATTTCTGTGTTTCATCGTCAATAAGAAGGTCCAGGGCATACAGGATACCTAAAGTGAAGCAATCGTAATCTAAAACTAGTGTCACAGGAATGGTTCAAAACATAGTCAGTAGGAAGTGTCGGTCTTCTTGCCCTTAAGTTGGTATTGTGCAATTGTATTTAATTCCGATGCAATTTCTGTGTTTCATCGTCCAATAAGAAGGTCCAAGGGATACAGTAAACCTGGAGTGAAGCATCGGAATCTATAACTAGTGTCAATGGAATGGTTTAAAGCATAGACAGTAAGAAGAGTCAGTCTTGTTGTACTTAAGTCGGCATTGTGCCTTTTGTATATAATTCCGGTGCAATTTCTGTGTTTCATCGTCAATAGGAAGG